>NC_133795.1:46679532-46713506 GCF_043250625.1 Sebastes fasciatus | reverse complement strand
ATATATCTTTATATCTACATCTATATATCTTTATATCTACTATCTATATATCTTTATATCTACATCTATATATCTTTATATCTAGATCTAGATATCTTTATATCTATATATCTTTATATCTACATCTATATATCTTTATATCTATATATCTTTATATCTATCTATATATCTTTATATCTACATCTATATATCTTTATATCTATATATCTTTATATCTATATCTTTATATCTACATCTATATATCTTTATATCTAGATCTATATATCTTTATATCTATATCTTTATATCTACATCTATATATCTTTATATCTACATCTATATATCTTTATATCTATATCTTTATATCTTTAAATCTATATCTATATATCTTTATATCTACATCTATATATCTTTATATCTACATCTATATATCTTTATATCTACATCTATATATCTTTATATCTATATCTATATATCTTTATATCTACATCTATATATCTTTATATCTACATCTATATATCTTTATATCTACATCTATATATCTTTATATCTACATCTATATATCTTTATATCTACATCTATATATCTTTATATCTACATCTATATATCTTTATATCTACATCTATATATCTTTATATCTACATCTATATATCTTTATATCTACATCTATATATCTTTATATCTACATCTATATATCTTTATATCTATATCTATATATCTTTATATCTACATCTATATATCTTTATATCTATATCTATATATCTTTATATCTACATCTATATATCTTTATATCTATATATCTTTATATCTACATCTATATATCTTTATATCTATATCTATATATCTTTATATCTACATCTATATATCTTTATATCTACATCTATATATCTTTATATCTACATCTAATATCTTTATATCTATATCTATATATCTTTATATCTACATCTATATATCTTTATATCTATATATCTTTATATCTACATCTATATATCTTTATATCTATATCTATATATCTTTATATCTACATCTATATATCTTTATATCTATATCTATATATCTTTATATCTACATCTATATATCTTTATATCTACATCTATATATCTTTATATCTATATATCTTTATATCTACATCTATATATCTTTATATCTATATATCTTTATATCTACATCTATTTATCTTTATATCTACATCTATATATCTTTATATCTACATCTATATATCTTTATATCTACATCTATATATCTTTATATCTACATCTATATATCTTTATATCTATATCTATATATCTTTATATCTACATCTATATATCTTTATATCTACATCTATATATCTTTATATCTACATCTATATATCTTTATATCTACATCTATATATCTTTATATCTACATCTTTATATCTTTATATCTACATCTATTACCTATATCTTTATATCTATATCTATATATCTTTATATCTACATCTATATATCTTTATATCTATATATCTTTATATCTACATCTATTTATCTTTATATCTATATATCTTATATCTACATCTATATATCTTTATATCTACATCTATATATCTTTATATCTACATCTATATATCTTTATATCTACATCTATATATCTTTATATCTATATATCTTTATATCTACATCTATTTATCTTTATATCTATATCTATATATCTTTATATCTACATCTATATATCTTTATATCTACATCTATATATCTTTATATCTACATCTATATATCTTTATATCTACATCTATATATCTTTATATCTATATATCTTTATATCTACATCTATATATCTTTATATCTATATATCTTTATATCTACATCTATATATCTTTATATCTACATCTATATATCTTTATATCTACATCTATATATCTTTATATCTACATCTATATATCTTTATATCTACATCTATATATCTTTATATCTATATCTATATATCTTTATATCTACATCTATATATCTTTATATCTACATCTATATATCTTTATATCTACATCTATATATCTTTATATCTACATCTATATATCTTTATATCTACATCTATATATCTTTATATCTACATCTATATATCTTTATATCTACATCTATATATCTTTATATCTACATCTATATATCTTTTATACATCTATATATCTTTATATCTATATACTATATCTTTATATCTACATCTATATATCTTTATATCTATATCTATATATCTTTATATCTACATCTATATATCTTTATATCTACATCTATATATCTTTATATCTACATCTATATATCTATATCTATATCTTTATATCCATATATCTTTATATCTAGATCTATATATCTTTATATCTACATCTATATATCTTTATATCTACATCTATATATCTTTATATCTACATCTATATATCTTTATATCTACATCTATATATCTTTATATCTACATCTATATATCTTTATATCTATCTATATATCTTTATATCTACATCTATATATCTTTATATCTACATCTATATATCTTTATATCTATATCTATATATCTTTATTTCTACATCTATATATCTTTATATCTATATATCTATATCTATATATCTTTATATCTACATCTATATATCTTTATATCTACATCTATATATCTTTATATCTACATCTATATATCTTTATATCTACATCTATATATCTTTATATCTACATCTATATATATATCTTTATATCTATATATATCTTTATATCTACATCTATATATCTTTATATCTATATCTACATCTATATATTTTTATATCTATATCTATATATCTTTATATCTACATCTATATATCTTTATATCTATATCTAGATCTATATATCTTTATATCTACATCTATATATCTTTATATCTATATCTATATATCTTTATATCTACATCTATATATCTTTATATCTAGATCTAGATATCTTTATATCTTATCTATAATCTTTATATCTACATCTATATATCTTTATATCTATATATCTTTATATCTATCTATATATCTTTATATCTACATCTATATATCTTTATATCTATATATCTTTATATCTATATCTTTATATCTACATCTATATATCTTTATATCTAGATCTATATATCTTTATATCTATATCTTTATATCTACATCTATATATCTTTATATCTACATCTATATATCTTTATATCTAGATCTATATATCTTTATATCTACATCTATATATCTTTATATCTACATCTATATATCTTTATATCTATATATCTTTATATCTACATCTATATATCTTTATATCTACATCTATATATCTTTATATCTACATTTATATATCTTTATATCTACATCTATATATCTTTATATCTACATCTATATATCTTTATATCTATATCTATATATCTTTATATCTACATCTATATATCTTTATATCTACATCTATATATCTTTATATCTACATCTATATATCTTTATATCTACATCTATATATCTTTATATCTACATCTATATATCTTTATATCTACATCTATATATCTTTATATCTACATCTATATATCTTTATATCTATATATCTTTATATCTATATCTATATATCTTTATATCTACATCTATATATCTTTATATCTATATATCTTTATATCTACATCTATTTATCTTTATATCTATATCTATATATCTTTATATCTACATCTATATATCTTTATATCTATATCTATATATCTTTATATCTACATCTATATATCTTTATATCTATATCTATATATCTTTATATCTACATCTATATATCTTTATATCTATATATCTTTATATCTACATCTATTTATCTTTATATCTATATCTATATATCTTTATATCTACATCTATATATCTTTATATCTATATCTATATATCTTTATATCTACATCTATATATCTTTATATCTACATCTATATATCTTTATATCTATATATCTTTATATCTACATCTATATATCTTTATATCTATATATCTTTATATCTACATCTATTTATCTTTATATCTACATCTATATATCTTTATATCTACATCTATATATCTTTATATCTACATCTATATATCTTTATATCTACATCTATATATCTTTATATCTATATCTATATATCTTTATATCTACATCTATATATCTTTATATCTACATCTATATATCTTTATATCTACATCTATATATCTTTATATCTACATCTATATATCTTTATATCTATATATCTTTATATCTACATCTATTTATCTTTATATCTATATCTATATATCTTTATATCTACATCTATATATCTTTATATCTATATATCTTTATATCTACATCTATTTATCTTTATATCTATATCTATATATCTTTATATCTACATCTATATATCTTTATATCTACATCTATATATCTTTATATCTACATCTATATATCTTTATATCTACATCTATATATCTTTATATCTATATATCTTTATATCTACATCTATTTATCTTTATATCTATATCTATATATCTTTATATCTACATCTATATATCTTTATATCTATATCTATATATCTTTATATCTACATCTATATATCTTTATATCTACATCTATATATCTTTATATCTATATATCTTTATATCTACATCTATATATCTTTATATCTATATATCTTTATATCTACATCTATTTATCTTTATATCTACATCTATATATCTTTATATCTACATCTATATATCTTTATATCTACATCTATATATCTTTATATCTACATCTATATATCTTTATATCTACATCTATATATCTTTATATCTACATCTATATATCTTTATATCTACATCTATATATCTTTATATCTACATCTATATATCTTTATATCTACATCTATATATCTTTATATCTATATATCTTTATATCTACATCTATTTATCTTTATATCTATATCTATATATCTTTATATCTACATCTATATATCTTTATATCTATATATCTTTATATCTACATCTATTTATCTTTATATCTATATCTATATATCTTTATATCTACATCTATATATCTTTATATCTATATCTATATATCTTTATATCTACATCTATATATCTTTATATCTATATCTATATATCTTTATATCTACATCTATATATCTTTATATCTACATCTATATATCTTTATATCTATATATCTTTATATCTACATCTATTTTTCTTTATATCTATATCTATATATCTTTATATCTACATCTATATATCTTTATATCTATATCTATATATCTTTATATCTACATCTATATATCTTTATATCTACATCTATATATCTTTATATCTATATATCTTTATATCTACATCTATATATCTTTATATCTATATATCTTTATATCTACATCTATTTATCTTTATATCTACATCTATATATCTTTATATCTACATCTATATATCTTTATATCTATATATCTTTATATCTACATCTATATATCTTTATATCTATATATCTTTATATCTACATCTATTTATCTTTATATCTACATCTATATATCTTTATATCTATATATCTTTATATCTACATCTATTTATCTTTATATCTATATCTATATATCTTTATATCTACATCTATATATCTTTATATCTATATATCTTTATATCTACATCTATTTATCTTTATATCTATATCTATATATCTTTATATCTACATCTATATATCTTTATATCTATATCTATATATCTTTATATCTACATCTATATATCTTTATATCTATATCTATATATCTTTATATCTACATCTATATATCTTTATATCTATATATCTTTATATCTACATCTATTTATCTTTATATCTATATCTATATATCTTTATATCTACATCTATATATCTTTATATCTATATCTATATATCTTTATATCTACATCTATATATCTTTATATCTATATCTATATATCTTTATATCTACATCTATATATCTTTATATCTATATATCTTTATATCTACATCTATTTATCTTTATATCTATATCTATATATCTTTATATCTACATCTATATATCTTTATATCTATATCTATATATCTTTATATCTACATCTATATATCTTTATATCTATATATCTTTATATCTACATCTATATATCTTTATATCTATATATCTTTATATCTACATCTATTTATCTTTATATCTACATCTATATATCTTTATATCTACATCTATATATCTTTATATCTATATATCTTTATATCTACATCTATATATCTTTATATCTATATATCTTTATATCTACATCTATATATCTTTATATCTATATCTATATATCTTTATATCTATATATCTTTATATCTACATCTATATATCTTTATATCTATATATCTTTATATCTACATCTATTTATCTTTATATCTACATCTATATATCTTTATATCTACATCTATATATCTTTATATCTACATCTATATATCTTTATATCTACAATCTACTATCTATATATCTTTATATCTACATCTATATATCTTATATCTATATCTATATATCTTTATATCTACATCTATATATCTTTATATCTACATCTATATATCTTTATATCTACATCTATATATCTTTATATCTATATATCTTATATCTATATCTTATATCTAATCTATATATCTTTATATCTACATCTATATATCTTTATATCTATATCTTTATATCTACATCTCAGTATATATCTTATATCTACATCTATATATCTTTATATCTACATCTATATATCTTTATATCTATATATCTTTATATCTACATCTATATATCTTTATATCTACATCTATATATCTTTATATCTACATCTATATATCTTTATATCTATATATCTTTATATCTACATCTATATATCTTTATATCTACATATATATATACTTTATATCTACATCTATATATCTTTATATCTATATCTATATATCTTTATATCTATATATCTTTATATCTACATCTATATATCTTTATATCTATATATCTTTATATCTACATCTATATATCTTTATATCTACATCTATATATCTTTATATCTACATCTATATATCTTTATATCTACATCTATATATCTTTATATCTACATCTATATATCTTTATATCTACATCTATATATCTTTATATCTACATCTATATATCTTTATATCTACATCTATATATCTTTATATCTACATCTATATATCTTTATATCTACATCTATATATCTTTATATCTACATCTATATATCTTTATATCTACATCTATATATCTTTATATCTATATATCTTTATATCTACATCTATTTATCTTTATATCTATATCTATATATCTTTATATCTACATCTATATATCTTTATATCTATATATCTTTATATCTACATCTATTTATCTTTATATCTATATCTATATATCTTTATATCTACATCTATATATCTTTATATCTACATCTATATATCTTTATATCTACATCTATATATCTTTATATCTATATATCTTTATATCTACATCTATATATCTTTATATCTATATATCTTTATATCTACATCTATTTATCTTTATATCTACATCTATATATCTTTATATCTACATCTATATATCTTTATATCTATATCTATATATCTTTATATCTACATCTATATATCTTTATATCTATATATCTTTATATCTACATCTATATATCTTTATATCTATATCTATATATCTTTATATCTATATATCTTTATATCTACATCTATATATCTTTATATCTATATATCTTTATATCTACATCTATTTATCTTTATATCTACATCTATATATCTTTATATCTACATCTATATATCTTTATATCTACATCTATATATCTTTATATCTACATCTATATATCTTTATCTATATCTATATATCTTTATATCTACATCTATATATCTTTATATCTACATCTATATATCTTTATATCTATATATCTTTATATCTACATCTATTTATCTTTATATCTATATCTATATATCTTTATATCTACATCTATATATCTTTATATCTATATCTATATATCTTTATATCTACATCTATATATCTTTATATCTACATCTATACAGTGGAGGAAATCAGTATTTGATCCCTTGCCGATTTTGTAAGTTTGCCCACTTACAAAGAAAAGAACGGTCTATATTTTAATGGTTTATTTTAACAGTGAGAGACAGAATATAAAAAAAAAAATCCAGAAAATCACATCATATAAAAGTTATAAATTGATTTGCATTTGATTGTGGGAAATAAGTATTTGATCCCCTAGCAAAACATGACTCAGTACTTGGTGGAGAAACGTTGTTGGCAAGCACAGAGGTCAGACGTTTCTTGTAGTTGGTCACCAGGTTTGTGAACATCTCAGGAGGGAATTTGCTCCACTCCTTTTTGCAGATCATCTCCAAATCCTTAAGGTTTCGAGGCTGTCGCTTGGCAACTCGAAGCTTCAGCTCCCTCCACAGATTTGATATGGAATTAAGGTCCGGAGACTGGCTAGGCCACTCCATGACCTTAATGTGTTTCTTCTTGAGCCACTCCTTTGCTGCCTTGGCCGTATGTTTTGGGTCATTGTCGTGCTGGAAGACCCATCAACGTCCCATTTTCAGTGTCCTGGCTGAGGGAAGGAGGTTGTCGCCCAACGTTTCAACGTACATGGCCCCGTCCATCCTCCCTTCGATGCGGTGAAGTCGTCCTGTCCCCGTAGCAGAGAAACACCCCCAAAGCATAATGTTTCCACCTCCATGCTTGACGGTGGGGATGGTGTTCTTGGGGTTATAGTCAGCATTTCTCTTCCTCCAAACACGGCGAGTTGAGTTGATGCCAGAGAGCTTGATATTGGTCTCATCTGACCACATCACCTTCTCCCAAGCCTTCTCTGAATCATTCAGGTGTTCATTGGCAAACAGACGGGCCTGTACATGTTCCTTCTTGAGCAGGGGGACATTGCGGGCGCTGCAGGATTTTAATCCGTTACGGCGTAGTGTGTTACCAATGGTTTTCTTGGTGATTGTGGTCCCAGCTGTCTTGAGATCATTAAGAAGTTCCTCCTGTGTAGTTCTGGGCTGATCCCTCACCTTTCTCATGATCATCGATGGCACCAACAGTTGTCTCCTTCTCACAAAGCTGCTTGCCGATGGTCTTGTAGCCGATTCCAGTCTTGTGCAGGTCTACAATCTTGTCCCTGACGTCCTTAGACAGCCCTTTGGTCTTGCCCATGGTGGAGAGGTTGGAATGTGATTGTGGACAGGTGTCTTTTATACAGGTAATGAATTGAAACAGGTGTCTTTTATACAGGTCACGAGTTGAGATTCGGAGTACTTTCTTAAAGCGAGAGGACTAATCTAACCGGTCTATGGGGGCCAGAATTCTTGCTGGTTGCTAGGGGATCAAATACTTATTTCCCACAATAAAATACAAATCAATTTATAACTTTTATGATGTGATTTTCTGGATTTTTTTTTAATATTCTGTCTCTCACTGTTAAAATAAACCTACCATTAAAATTATAGACTGTTCTTTTCTTCGTAAGTGGGCAAACTTACAAAATTGGCAAGGGATCAAATATTTATTTCCTCCACTGTATATCTTTATATCTATATCTATATATCTTTATATCTATATCTATATGTCTTTAAATCTATATCTATATATCTTTATCTATATATCTTTATATCTATATCTATATATCTATATATCTTTATATCTATATCTTTATATCTATATCTATATATCTTTATATCTATATCTATATATCTTTAAATCTATATCTATATATCTTTATATCTACATCTATATATCTTTATATCTACATCTATATATCTTTATATCTACATCTATATATCTTTATATCTACATCTATATATCTTTATATCTATATCTTTATATCTACATCTTTATATCTATATCTTTATATCTACATCTATATATCTTTATATCTATATCTATCTTTATATCTATATATCTTTATATCTTTATATCTATATCTATATATCTTTATATCTAGATCTATATATCTTTATATCTACATCTATATATCTTTAGATCTAGATCTATATATCTTTAGATCTATATCTATATATCTTTAGATCTATATCTATATATCTTTATATCTATATCTAGATCTATATATCTTTATATCTACATCTATATATCTTTATATCTATATCTATATATCTTTATATCTACATCTATATATCTATCTTTATATCTATATTTATATATCTATATATCTTTATATCTACATCTATATATCTTTATATCTATATATCTATATATATCTATATCTATATATCTTTATATCTATATATCTTTAGATCTAGATCTATATATCTTTATATCTATATCTATATATCTTTATATCTATATCTATATATCTTTATATCTATATCTATATATCTTTATATTTATATACCTATATCTTTATATCTACATCTATATATCTATATATCTTTATATCCATATATCTTTATATCTAGATCTATATATCTTTATATCTACATCTATATATCTTTATATCTACATCTATATATCTTTATATCTACATCTATATATCTTTATATCTATATCTATATATATATCTATATATCTTTATATCTACATCTATATATCTTTATATCTATATCTATATATCTTTATATATACATCTTTATATCTATATCTATATATCTTTATATCTATATCTTTATATCTATATATCTTTAAATCTATATCTATATATCTTTATATCTACATCTATATATCTTTATATCTATATCTTTATATCTACATCTATATATCTTTATATCTATATATCTTTATATCTATATATCTTTAAATCTATATCTATATATCTTTATATCTACATCTACATATCTTTATATCTACATCTATATATCTTTATATCTACATCTTTATATCTACATCTACATATCTTTATATCTACATCTATATATCTTTATATCTACATCTATATATCTTTATATCTACATCTATATATCTTTATATCTACATCTATATATCTTTATATCTACATCTATATATCTATATATCTTTATATCCATATATCTTTATATCTAGATCTATATATCTTTATATCTACATCTATATATCTTTATATCTACATCTATATATCTTTATATCTACATCTATATATCTTTATATCTACATCTATATATCTTTATATCTACATCTATATATCTTTATATCTACATCTATATATCTTTATATCTATATCTATATATCTTTATATATACATCTTTATATCTATATCTATATATCTTTATATCTATATCTATATATCTTTAAATCTATATCTATATATCTTTATATCTACATCTATATATCTTTATATCTATATCTATATATCTTTATATCTACATCTATATATCTTTATATCTACATCTATATATCTTTATATCTACATCTATATATCTTTATATCTACATCTATATATCTTTATATCTACATCTATATATCTTTATATCTACATCTATATATCTTTATATCTACATCTATATATCTTTATATCTACATCTATATATCTTTATATCTACATCTATATATCTTTATATCTATATCTATATATCTTTATATCTACATCTATATATCTTTATATCTATATCTTTATATCTATATATCTTTAAATCTATATCTATATATCTTTATATCTACATCTATATATCTTTATATCTATATCTTTATATCTACATCTATATATCTTTATATCTACATCTACATATCTTTATATCTACATCTATATATCTTTATATCTATATCTTTATATCTATATATCTTTATATCTATATATCTTTAAATCTATATCTATATATCTTTATATCTACATCTACATATCTTTATATCTACATCTATATATCTTTATATCTACATCTTTATATCTACATCTACATATCTTTATATCTACATCTATATATCTTTATATCTATATCTATATATCTTTATATCTACATCTATATATCTTTATATCTACATCTATATATCTTTATATCTACATCTATATATCTATATATCTTTATATCCATATATCTTTATATCTAGATCTATATATCTTTATATCTACATCTATATATCTTTATATCTACATCTATATATCTTTAGATCTACATCTATATATCTTTATATCTACATCTATATATCTTTATATCTAGATCTATATATCTTTATATCTATATCTATATATCTTTATATCTATATCTATATATCTTTAAATCTATATCTATATATCTTTATATCTACATCTATATATCTTTATATCTATATCTTTATATCTACATCTATATATCTTTATATCTATATATCTTTATATCTATATATCTTTAAATCTATATCTATATATCTTTATATCTATATCTATATATCTTTAAATCTATATCTATATATCTTTATATCTACATCTATATATCTTTATATCTATATCTTTATATCTACATCTATATATCTTTATATCTATATATCTTTATATCTACATCTATTTATCTTTATATCTATATCTATATATCTTTATATCTACATCTATATATCTTTATATCTATATCTATATATCTTTATATCTACATCTATATATCTTTATATCTATATATCTTTATATCTACATCTATATATCTTTATATCTATATATCTTTATATCTACATCTATTTATCTTTATATCTACATCTATATATCTTTATATCTACATCTATATATCTTTATATCTATATCTATATATCTTTATATCTACATCTATATATCTTTATATCTATATATCTTTATATCTACATCTATATATCTTTATATCTATATCTATATATCTTTATATCTATATATCTTTATATCTACATCTATATATCTTTATATCTATATATCTTTATATCTACATCTATTTATCTTTATATCTACATCTATATATCTTTATATCTACATCTATATATCTTTATATCTACATCTATATATCTTTATATCTACATCTATATATCTTTATCTATATCTATATATCTTTATATCTACATCTATATATCTTTATATCTACATCTATATATCTTTATATCTATATATCTTTATATCTACATCTATTTATCTTTATATCTATATCTATATATCTTTATATCTACATCTATATATCTTTATATCTATATCTATATATCTTTATATCTACATCTATATATCTTTATATCTACATCTATACAGTGGAGGAAATCAGTATTTGATCCCTTGCCGATTTTGTAAGTTTGCCCACTTACAAAGAAAAGAACGGTCTATATTTTAATGGTTTATTTTAACAGTGAGAGACAGAATATAAAAAAAAAAATCCAGAAAATCACATCATATAAAAGTTATAAATTGATTTGCATTTGATTGTGGGAAATAAGTATTTGATCCCCTAGCAAAACATGACTCAGTACTTGGTGGAGAAACGTTGTTGGCAAGCACAGAGGTCAGACGTTTCTTGTAGTTGGTCACCAGGTTTGTGAACATCTCAGGAGGGAATTTGCTCCACTCCTTTTTGCAGATCATCTCCAAATCCTTAAGGTTTCGAGGCTGTCGCTTGGCAACTCGAAGCTTCAGCTCCCTCCACAGATTTGATATGGAATTAAGGTCCGGAGACTGGCTAGGCCACTCCATGACCTTAATGTGTTTCTTCTTGAGCCACTCCTTTGCTGCCTTGGCCGTATGTTTTGGGTCATTGTCGTGCTGGAAGACCCATCAACGTCCCATTTTCAGTGTCCTGGCTGAGGGAAGGAGGTTGTCGCCCAACGTTTCAACGTACATGGCCCCGTCCATCCTCCCTTCGATGCGGTGAAGTCGTCCTGTCCCCGTAGCAGAGAAACACCCCCAAAGCATAATGTTTCCACCTCCATGCTTGACGGTGGGGATGGTGTTCTTGGGGTTATAGTCAGCATTTCTCTTCCTCCAAACACGGCGAGTTGAGTTGATGCCAGAGAGCTTGATATTGGTCTCATCTGACCACATCACCTTCTCCCAAGCCTTCTCTGAATCATTCAGGTGTTCATTGGCAAACAGACGGGCCTGTACATGTTCCTTCTTGAGCAGGGGGACATTGCGGGCGCTGCAGGATTTTAATCCGTTACGGCGTAGTGTGTTACCAATGGTTTTCTTGGTGATTGTGGTCCCAGCTGTCTTGAGATCATTAAGAAGTTCCTCCTGTGTAGTTCTGGGCTGATCCCTCACCTTTCTCATGATCATCGATGGCACCAACAGTTGTCTCCTTCTCACAAAGCTGCTTGCCGATGGTCTTGTAGCCGATTCCAGTCTTGTGCAGGTCTACAATCTTGTCCCTGACGTCCTTAGACAGCCCTTTGGTCTTGCCCATGGTGGAGAGGTTGGAATGTGATTGTGGACAGGTGTCTTTTATACAGGTAATGAATTGAAACAGGTGTCTTTTATACAGGTCACGAGTTGAGATTCGGAGTACTTTCTTAAAGCGAGAGGACTAATCTAACCGGTCTATGGGGGCCAGAATTCTTGCTGGTTGCTAGGGGATCAAATACTTATTTCCCACAATAAAATACAAATCAATTTATAACTTTTATGATGTGATTTTCTGGATTTTTTTTTAATATTCTGTCTCTCACTGTTAAAATAAACCTACCATTAAAATTATAGACTGTTCTTTTCTTCGTAAGTGGGCAAACTTACAAAATTGGCAAGGGATCAAATATTTATTTCCTCCACTGTATATCTTTATATCTATATCTATATATCTTTATATCTATATCTATATGTCTTTAAATCTATATCTATATATCTTTATCTATATATCTTTATATCTATATCTATATATCTATATATCTTTATATCTATATCTTTATATCTATATCTATATATCTTTATATCTATATCTATATATCTTTAAATCTATATCTATATATCTTTATATCTACATCTATATATCTTTATATCTACATCTATATATCTTTATATCTACATCTATATATCTTTATATCTACATCTATATATCTTTATATCTATATCTTTATATCTACATCTTTATATCTATATCTTTATATCTACATCTATATATCTTTATATCTATATCTATCTTTATATCTATATATCTTTATATCTTTATATCTATATCTATATATCTTTATATCTAGATCTATATATCTTTATATCTACATCTATATATCTTTAGATCTAGATCTATATATCTTTAGATCTATATCTATATATCTTTAGATCTATATCTATATATCTTTATATCTATATCTAGATCTATATATCTTTATATCTACATCTATATATCTTTATATCTATATCTATATATCTTTATATCTACATCTATATATCTATCTTTATATCTATATTTATATATCTATATATCTTTATATCTACATCTATATATCTTTATATCTATATATCTATATATATCTATATCTATATATCTTTATATCTATATATCTTTAGATCTAGATCTATATATCTTTATATCTATATCTATATATCTTTATATCTATATCTATATATCTTTATATCTATATCTATATATCTTTATATTTATATACCTATATCTTTATATCTACATCTATATATCTATATATCTTTATATCCATATATCTTTATATCTAGATCTATATATCTTTATATCTACATCTATATATCTTTATATCTACATCTATATATCTTTATATCTACATCTATATATCTTTATATCTATATCTATATATATATCTATATATCTTTATATCTACATCTATATATCTTTATATCTATATCTATATATCTTTATATATACATCTTTATATCTATATCTATATATCTTTATATCTATATCTTTATATCTATATATCTTTAAATCTATATCTATATATCTTTATATCTACATCTATATATCTTTATATCTATATCTTTATATCTACATCTATATATCTTTATATCTATATATCTTTATATCTATATATCTTTAAATCTATATCTATATATCTTTATATCTACATCTACATATCTTTATATCTACATCTATATATCTTTATATCTACATCTTTATATCTACATCTACATATCTTTATATCTACATCTATATATCTTTATATCTACATCTATATATCTTTATATCTACATCTATATATCTTTATATCTACATCTATATATCTTTATATCTACATCTATATATCTATATATCTTTATATCCATATATCTTTATATCTAGATCTATATATCTTTATATCTACATCTATATATCTTTATATCTACATCTATATATCTTTATATCTACATCTATATATCTTTATATCTACATCTATATATCTTTATATCTACATCTATATATCTTTATATCTACATCTATATATCTTTATATCTATATCTATATATCTTTATATATACATCTTTATATCTATATCTATATATCTTTATATCTATATCTATATATCTTTAAATCTATATCTATATATCTTTATATCTACATCTATATATCTTTATATCTATATCTATATATCTTTATATCTACATCTATATATCTTTATATCTACATCTATATATCTTTATATCTACATCTATATATCTTTATATCTACATCTATATATCTTTATATCTACATCTATATATCTTTATATCTACATCTATATATCTTTATATCTACATCTATATATCTTTATATCTACATCTATATATCTTTATATCTACATCTATATATCTTTATATCTACATCTATATATCTTTATATCTATATCTATATATCTTTATATCTACATCTATATATCTTTATATCTATATCTTTATATCTATATATCTTTAAATCTATATCTATATATCTTTATATCTACATCTATATATCTTTATATCTATATCTTTATATCTACATCTATATATCTTTATATCTACATCTACATATCTTTATATCTACATCTATATATCTTTATATCTATATCTTTATATCTATATATCTTTATATCTATATATCTTTAAATCTATATCTATATATCTTTATATCTACATCTACATATCTTTATATCTACATCTATATATCTTTATATCTACATCTTTATATCTACATCTACATATCTTTATATCTACATCTATATATCTTTATATCTATATCTATATATCTTTATATCTACATCTATATATCTTTATATCTACATCTATATATCTTTATATCTACATCTATATATCTATATATCTTTATATCCATATATCTTTATATCTAGATCTATATATCTTTATATCTACATCTATATATCTTTATATCTACATCTATATATCTTTAGATCTACATCTATATATCTTTATATCTACATCTATATATCTTTATATCTATATCTATATATCTTTATATATACATCTTTATATCTATATCTATATATCTTTATATCTATATCTATATATCTTTAAATCTATATCTATATATCTTTATATCTACATCTATATATCTTTATATCTATATCTTTATATCTACATCTATATATCTTTATATCTATATATCTTTATATCTATATATCTTTAAATCTATATCTATATATCTTTATATCTACATCTACATATCTTTATATCTACATCTATATATCTTTATATCTACATCTATATATCTTTATATCTACATCTACATATCTTTATATCTACATCTATATATCTTTATATCTATATCTATATATCTTTATATCTACATCTATATATCTTTATATCTACATCTATATATCTTTATATCTACATCTATATATCTTTATATCTACATCTATATATCTTTATATCTACATCTATATATCTTTATATCTATATCTATATATCTTTATATCTACATCTATATATCTTTATATCTATATCTTTATATCTTTATATCTACATCTATATATCTTTATATCTACATCTATATAGCTTTATATCTATATAGATTTATATCTATATCTATATATCTTTATATCTACATCTATATATCTTTATATCTATATCTTTGTATCTACATCTATATATCTTTGTATCTAGATCTATATATCTTTATATCTATATCTATATATCTATATCTTTATATCTATATTTATATATCTTTATATCTACATCTATATAGCTTTATATCTAGATCTATATATCTCTATATATAGATCTAGATATCTTTATATCTAGATCTATATATCTTTATCTATATTTATATATGTAGACCTTCTATATCTATGTATCTATATCTGTATATCTATAGATATATATGGATATAGATATATATATAGATAGAAGAGATCTCTGTCTGTTTCTGTCAGTGTGACGTTTTATTGTGGAGCAGCTGAACAGGAAGTGGAAGTCTGCTTCTCTGGAAACACGCACACACACACACACACACACACACACACTCATTCACACTCACACACATACACTCACACACTCACACGCACACACACACACACACACAAACACACACACACACACACACACACTCATTCACACTCACACACACATACATACACTCACACACACACACACACACGCTCACACACATACACTCACACACTCTCACACACACACACTCACACTCATTCACACTCACACACACACACACTCACGCCGTGCAGACGTCTCATCCTGTGTGTATTTAACGTATACTGTGTGTATTTAACGTGTACTGTGTATTTAACGTGTACTCTGTGTACTATAGGTGATCACGCCGTGCAGACGTCTCATCCTGTGTGTATTTAACGTGTACTGTGTGTATTTAACGTGTACTGTGTGTATTTAACGTGTACTCTGTGTACTATAGGTGATCACGCCGTGCAGACGTCTCATCCTGTGTGCAGACAACAGGAAGGAGATGGAGGAGTGGATGGCGGCGCTGCGCAGCGTCCAGAACAGACAGAACTATGAGGTGGGTCTCTGTCTCTTGTTACCAGTGGGACCACCAGTACCAGTACCAGTACCAGTACCAGCTGCTGACTGTGCCTCTGTCTCTCCCAGTCCACCCAGTACAGCATGGACCACTTCAGTGGGACGCACAACTGGTACGCCTGCTCCCACGCCAGACCGACCTACTGCAACGTCTGCAGGGAGGCGCTGTCAGGGGTCACCTCCCACGGCCTGTCCTGTGAAGGTACACACAGTACAGACAGTACACACAGTACACAGATAGTACACACAGTACACACAGTACACAGATAGTACACACAGTACACACAGTACACCCAGTACACACAGTACACAGATAGTACACACAGTACACAGATAGTACACACAGTACACAGATAGTACACACAGTACACACAGTACACACAGTACACAGATAGTACACAGATAGTACACACAGTACACCCAGTACACACAGTACACAGATAGTACACACAGTACACAGATAGTACACACAGTACACAGATAGTACACACAGTACACACAGTACAGATAGTACACACAGTACACCCAGTACACACAGTACACATAGTACACAGATAGTACACATAGTACACACAGTACACAGATAGTACACACAGTACACAGATAGTACACACAGTACACAGATAGTACACACAGTACACACAGTACACACAGTACACAGATAGTACACACAGTACACATAGTACACAGATAGTACACATAGTACACACAGTACACAGATAGTACACACAGTACACAGATAGTACACACAGTACACAGATAGTACACACAGTACACACAGTACACACAGTACACAGATAGTACACACAGTACACATAGTACACAGATAGTACACATAGTACACACAGTACACAGATAGTACACACAGTACACAGATAGTACACACAGTACACAGATAGTACACACAGTACACAGATAGTACTCTGGTCCTCTGGTCAGTCAGTCTAATTTCAGCCCCGTAATAAAGTTTATATCCAGATTAGACCCCTTTAAACAGGGTGTGTAGTAACTCTGTGTGTGTGTGTGTCTGTGTGTGTGTGTGTGTGTGTGTGTGTGTCTGTGTGTGTGTGTGTGTGTGTGTGTGTCTGTCTCTGTGTGTGTGTGTGTGTGTGTGTGTGTGTGTGTGTCAGTGTGTAAGTTTAAGGCTCATAAGCGTTGTGCGGTCCGAGCCACCAACAATTGTAAATGGACGACGCTGGCCTCTATTGGGAAGGACATCATCGAGGACGAGGACGGGGTGAGACACACGTGTATATTCCTGGACTCTAACTGTGACAGTGAATGCCTCGTCTCCAGCTGACCTCTGACCTCTGACCTCTGACCTCTGTCCTCAGGTGTCGATGCCTCATCAGTGGTTGGAGGGGAACCTGCCGGTCTCTGCTAAGTGTAACGTCTGTGATAAAACATGTGGCAGCGTCCTCCGTCTGCAGGACTGGAGATGTCTCTGGTGTAAAGCCATGGTGAGACTGGGACAGACCGTGAGAGACCGGGAGAGACCGGGAGAGACTGGGAGAGACCGGGAGACACCGGGAGAGACCAGGAGAGAATGGGAGAGACTGGGAGAGACCGGGAGACACCGGGAGAGACTGGGAGAGACCGGGACACACCGGGAGAGACTGGGAAAGACTGGGAGAGACCGGGACAGACCGGGAGAGACCGGGAGAGACTGGGAGAGACTGGGACAGACCGGGAGAGACT
The DNA here is from genome assembly GCF_043250625.1 of Sebastes fasciatus. Lineage (NCBI taxonomy): Eukaryota > Metazoa > Chordata > Actinopteri > Perciformes > Sebastidae > Sebastes > Sebastes fasciatus. The sequence goes on along the minus strand of NC_133795.1, from coordinate 46,693,132 downwards.
GGGAAAGACTGGGAGAGACCGGGACAGACCGGGAGAGACTGGGAAAGACTGGGAGAGACCGGGACAGACCGGGAGAGACTGGGAGAGACCGGGACAGACCGGGAGAGACTGGGAGAGACCGGGAGAGAATGGGAGACACCGGGAGAGACTGGGAGAGACTGGGAGAGACTGGGAGAGACCGGGAGACACCGGGAGAGAATGGGAGAGACCGGGAGAGACGGGTTTAGGTGTAGTCCAGGTGTAGTTCATATGTAGTTCAGGTGTATTCCAGCTGTAGTTCAGATGTCGTCCAGGTTTAGTTCAGGTATAGTTTAGGTGTAGTTCAGGTGTATTCCAGGTGTAGTTTAGGTGTAGTTCAGGTGTATTCCAGCTTTAGTTCAGATGTCGTCCAGGTGTATTCCAGGTGTAGTTTAGGTGTAGTTCAGGTGTATTCCAGCTTTAGTTCAGATGTCGTCCAGGTGTATTCCAGGTGTAGTTTAGGTGTAGTTCAGGTGTATTCCAGCTTTAGTTCAGATGTCGTCCAGGTGTATTCCAGGTGTAGTTCAGGTGTAGTTCAGTTGTGGTTTAGGTGTAGCTCAGGTGTAGTTCAGGTGTAGTTTAGGTGTAGTTCAGTTGTGGTTTAGGTGTAGCTCAGGTGTAGTTCAGGTGTAGTTTAGGTGTAGTTCAGGTGTAGTTTATGTGTAGTTCAGGTGTATTCCAGGTGTATTCCAGGTGTAGTTTAGGTGTAGTTCAGGTGTATTCCAGCTTTAGTTCAGATGTCGTCCAGGTGTAGTTTAAGTGTAGTTTATGTGTAGTTCAGGTGTAGTTCAGGTGTAGTTTAGGAGTAGTTCAGGTGTAGTTTATGTGTAGTTCAGGTGTAGTTTAGTTGTAGTTCATGTGTAGCTCAGGTGTAGTTCAGGTGTAGTTTATGTATAGTTTAGGTGTAGCTCAGGTGTCCTTCAGGTGTAGTTCAGGTATAGTCCAGGTTTAGTTTATGTGTAGTTCAAGTGTAGTTTAGTTGTAGTTCATGTGTAGCTCAGGTGTAGTTTAGGTGTAGTTCAGGTGTAGTTTATGTATAGTTTAGGTGTAGCTCAGGTGTCCTTCAGGTGTAGTTCAGGTATAGTCCAGGTTTAGTTTAGGTGTAGTTCAGGTGTAGTTTAGGTGTAGTTCAGGTGTAGTTTAGGTGTAGCTCAGTTGTCGTTCAGGTGTAGTTCAGGTGATGTGTTTTAGAGTTTGTGTGTACCTTTTAAAGTGAACTACAGACAGGCGTGGTGAGGTGTGTCCCTCTGTCCTCCAGGTGCACGCCGGCTGTAAGGACCAGCTGTCTTCTAAGTGTCCTTTGGGTCAATGTAAAGTGTCCGTCATCCCTCCGACTGCACTCAACAGCATCGACTCTGACGGTGAGACTCATCAATACATCTGCTCAACCATCACGCATCGGTTATACTTCTCCTACTGACTTCTACTACTGACTTCTCCTACTGACTTCTACTACTGACTTCTCCTACTGACTTCTACTACTGACTTCTACTACTGACTTCTCCTACTGACTTCTACTACTGACTTCTCCTACTGACTTCTACTATTGACTTCTACTACTGACTTCTCCTACTGACTTCTACTACTGACTTCTCCTACTGACTTCTACTACTGACTTCTCCTACTGACTTCTACTACTGACTTCTCCTACTGACTTCTCCTACTGACTTCTACTATTGACTTCTACTACTGACTTCTCCTACTGACTTCTCCTACTGACTTCTACTACTGACTTCTCCTACTGACTTCTACTACTGACTTCTACTACTGACTTCTCCTACTGACTTCTACTACTGACTTCTCCTACTGACTTCTACTACTGACTTCTACTACTGACTTCTACTACTGACTTCTCCTACTGACTTCTACTACTGACTTCTCCTACTGACTTCTACTACTGACTTCTACTACTGACTTCTACTACTGACTTCTCCTACTGACTTCTACTACTGACTTCTCCTGCTGACTTCTACTACTGACTTCTCCTACTGACTTCTCCTACTGACTTCTACTATTGACTTCTACTACTGACTTCTCCTACTGACTTCTACTACTGACTTCTACTACTGACTTCTCCTACTGACTTCTACTACTGACTTCTCCTACTGACTTCTACTACTGACTTCTCCTACTGACTTCTACTACTGACTTCTCCTACTGACTTCTACTACTGACTTCTCCTACTGACTTCTACTATTGACTTCTACTACTGACTTCTCCTACTGACTTCTACTATTGACTTCTACTACTGACTTCTCCTACTGACTTCTACTACTGACTTCTCCTACTGACTTCTACTATTGACTTCTACTACTGACTTCTCCTACTGACTTCTACTACTGACTTCTCCTACTGACTTCTACTACTGACTTCTACTACTGACTTCTCCTACTGACTTCTACTACTGACTTCTCCTACTGACTTCTACTACTGACTTCTACTACTGACTTCTACTACTGACTTCTCCTACTGACTTCTACTACTGACTTCTCCTACTGACTTCTACTATTGACTTCTACTACTGACTTCTCCTACTGACTTCTACTACTGACTTCTCCTACTGACTTCTACTATTGACTTCTACTACTGACTTCTCCTACTGACTTCTACTACTGACTTCTCCTACTGACTTCTACTACTGTCTACTGACTTCTACTACTGACCACTGACTTCTACTACTGACTTCTACTACTGACTTCTCCTACTGACTTCTACTACTGACTTCTCCTACTGACTTCTACTATTGACTTCTACTACTGACTTCTACTACTGACTTCTACTACTGACTTCTACTATTGACTTCTACTATTGACTTCTACTACTGTCTACTGACTTCTACTACTGACCACTGACTTCTCCTACTGACTTCTACTACTGACTTCTCCTACTGACTTCTACTACTGACTTCTCCTACTGACTTCTACTATTGACTTCTACTACTGACTTCTACTACTGACTTCTACTACTGACTTCTCCTACTGACTTCTACTATTGACTTCTACTACTGACTTCTACTACTGACTTCTACTACTGACTTCTACTACTGACTTCTACTACTGACTTCTACTACTGACTACTGACTTCTACTACTGACTTCTACTACTGACTTCTACTATTGACTTCTACTATTGACTACTGACTTCTACTACTGACTTCTCCTACTGACTTCTACTACTGACTTCTCCTACTGACTTCTACTACTGACTTCTACTACTGACTTCTCCTACTGACTTCTACTACTGACTTCTCCTACTGACTTCTACTATTGACTTCTACTACTGACTTCTCCTACTGACTTCTACTACTGACTTCTCCTACTGACTTCTACTACTGACTTCTCCTACTGACTTCTACTACTGACTTCTCCTACTGACTTCTCCTACTGACTTCTACTATTGACTTCTACTACTGACTTCTCCTACTGACTTCTCCTACTGACTTCTACTACTGACTTCTCCTACTGACTTCTACTACTGACTTCTACTACTGACTTCTCCTACTGACTTCTACTACTGACTTCTCCTACTGACTTCTACTACTGACTTCTACTACTGACTTCTACTACTGACTTCTCCTACTGACTTCTACTACTGACTTCTCCTACTGACTTCTACTACTGACTTCTACTACTGACTTCTCCTACTGACTTCTACTACTGACTTCTCCTACTGACTTCTACTACTGACTTCTCCTACTGACTTCTACTACTGACTTCTACTACTGACTTCTCCTACTGACTTCTACTACTGACTTCTACTACTGACTTCTCCTACTGACTTCTACTACTGACTTCTCCTACTGACTTCTACTACTGACTTCTCCTACTGACTTCTACTACTGACTTCTCCTACTGACTTCTACTACTGACTTCTCCTACTGACTTCTACTATTGACTTCTACTACTGACTTCTCCTACTGACTTCTACTATTGACTTCTACTACTGACTTCTCCTACTGACTTCTACTACTGACTTCTCCTACTGACTTCTACTACTGACTTCTACTACTGACTTCTCCTACTGACTTCTACTACTGACTTCTCCTACTGACTTCTACTACTGACTTCTACTACTGACTTCTCCTACTGACTTCTACTACTGACTTCTCCTACTGACTTCTACTACTGACTTCTCCTACTGACTTCTACTACTGACTTCTCCTACTGACTTCTACTACTGACTTCTCCTACTGACTTCTACTATTGACTTCTACTACTGACTTCTCCTACTGACTTCTACTACTGACTTCTCCTACTGACTTCTACTACTGACTTCTACTACTGACTTCTACTACTGACTTCTCCTACTGACTTCTACTACTGACTTCTCCTACTGACTTCTACTACTGTCTACTGACTTCTACTACTGACCACTGACTTCTACTACTGACTTCTACTACTGACTTCTCCTACTGACTTCTACTACTGACTTCTCCTACTGACTTCTACTATTGACTTCTACTACTGACTTCTACTACTGACTTCTACTACTGACTTCTACTATTGACTTCTACTATTGACTTCTACTACTGTCTACTGACTTCTACTACTGACCACTGACTTCTCCTACTGACTTCTACTACTGACTTCTCCTACTGACTTCTACTACTGACTTCTCCTACTGACTTCTACTATTGACTTCTACTACTGACTTCTACTACTGACTTCTACTACTGACTTCTCCTACTGACTTCTACTATTGACTTCTACTACTGACTTCTACTACTGACTTCTACTACTGACTTCTACTACTGACTTCTACTACTGACTACTGACTTCTACTACTGACTTCTACTACTGACTTCTACTATTGACTTCTACTATTGACTACTGACTTCTACTACTGACTTCTCCTACTGACTTCTCCTACTGACTTCTCCTACTGACTTCTACTACTGACTTCTCCTACTGACTTCTACTACTGACTACTGACTTCTACTACTGACTTCTACTACTGACTTCTACTATTGACTTCTACTATTGACTACTGACTTCTACTACTGACTTCTCCTACTGACTTCTACTACTGACTTCTCCTACTGACTTCTACTATTGACTACTGACTTATACTACTGACTTCTACTACTGACTTCTCCTACTGACTTATACTACTGACTTATACTACTGACTTCTCCTACTGACTTCTACTTTTGACTACTGACTTATACTACTGACTTCTACTACTGACTTCTACTGACTTCTACTATTGACTACTGACTTCTCCTACTGACTTCTACTACTGACTTCTACTACTGACTTCTACTACTGACTTCTCCTACTGACTTCTACTACTGACTTCTACTACTGACTTCTCCTACTGACTTCTACTACTGACTTCTCCTACTGACTTCTACTATTGACTACTGACTTATACTACTGACTTCTACTTTTGACTACTGACTTCTCCTACTGACTTCTACTACTGACTTCTCCTACTGACTTCTACTATTGACTACTGACTTCTACTACTGACTTCTACTACTGACTTCTACTATTGACTTCTACTATTGACTACTGACTTCTACTACTGACTTCTCCTACTGACTTCTACTACTGACTTCTCCTACTGACTTCTACTATTGACTACTGACTTATACTACTGACTTCTACTACTGACTTCTCCTACTGACTTATACTACTGACTTCTACTACTGACTTCTCCTACTGACTTCTACTTTTGACTACTGACTTATACTACTGACTTCTACTACTGACTTCTACTGACTTCTACTATTGACTACTGACTTCTCCTACTGACTTCTACTACTGACTTCTACTACTGACTTCTACTACTGACTTCTCCTACTGACTTCTACTACTGACTTCTACTACTGACTTCTCCTACTGACTTCTACTACTGACTTCTCCTACTGACTTCTACTATTGACTACTGACTTATACTACTGACTTCTACTTTTGACTACTGACTTCTCCTACTGACTTCTACTACTGACTTCTCCTACTGACTTCTACTACTGACTACTGACTTCTACTACTGACTTCTACTACTGACTTCTACTATTGACTTCTACTATTGACTACTGACTTCTACTACTGACTTCTCCTACTGACTTCTACTACTGACTTCTCCTACTGACTTCTACTATTGACTACTGACTTATACTACTGACTTCTACTACTGACTTCTCCTACTGACTTATACTACTGACTTATACTACTGACTTCTCCTACTGACTTCTACTATTGACTACTGACTTCTACTACTGACTTCTACTACTGACTTCTACTACTGACTTCTACTTTTGACTACTGACTTCTCCTACTGACTTCTACTACTGACTTCTCCTACTGACTTCTACTATTGACTACTGACTTCTACTACTGACTTCTACTACTGACTTCTACTACTGACTTCTACTACTGACTTCTACTATTGACTTCTACTATTGACTACTGACTTCTACTACTGACTTCTCCTACTGACTTCTCCTACTGACTTCTCCTACTGACTTCTACTACTGACTTCTCCTACTGACTTCTACTACTGACTACTGACTTCTACTACTGACTTCTACTACTGACTTCTACTATTGACTTCTACTATTGACTACTGACTTCTACTACTGACTTCTCCTACTGACTTCTACTACTGACTTCTCCTACTGACTTCTACTATTGACTACTGACTTATACTACTGACTTCTACTACTGACTTCTCCTACTGACTTATACTACTGACTTATACTACTGACTTCTCCTACTGACTTCTACTTTTGACTACTGACTTATACTACTGACTTCTACTACTGACTTCTACTGACTTCTACTATTGACTACTGACTTCTCCTACTGACTTCTACTACTGACTTCTACTACTGACTTCTACTACTGACTTCTCCTACTGACTTCTACTACTGACTTCTACTACTGACTTCTCCTACTGACTTCTACTACTGACTTCTCCTACTGACTTCTACTATTGACTACTGACTTATACTACTGACTTCTACTTTTGACTACTGACTTCTCCTACTGACTTCTCCTACTGACTTCTCCTACTACTTGACAGACAGGTGACTGATGCGAGACAGGTGACTGATGTGAGACAGGTGACTGATGTGAGACAGGTGACTGATGCGAGACAGGTGACTGATGTGAGACAGGTGACTGATGCGAGACAGGTGACTGATGTGAGACAGGTGACTGATGCGAGATAGGTGACTGATGTGAGACAGGAGACTGATGTGAGACAGGAGACTGATGTGAGACAGGTGACTGATGTGAGACAGGTGACTGATGTGAGACAGGTGACTGATGCGAGACAGGTGACTGATGTGAGACAGGAGACTGATGTGAGACAGGTGACTGATGCGAGATAGGTGACTGATGTGAGACAGGAGACTGATGTGAGACAGGTGACTGATGTGAGACAGGTGACTGATGTGAGACAGGAGACTGATGTGAGACAGGTGACTGATGCGAGACAGGTGACTGATGCTGTTAGATTATTATTATTATTATTATTATTATTACTGACTTCTCCTACTGACTTCTACTATTGACTACTGACTTATACTACTGACTACTGACTTCTACTACTGACTATTCCTACTGACTTCTATTACTGACTTCTACTACTGACTTCTACTACTGACTACTGACTTCTACTACTGACTACTGACTTCTACTACTGACTTCTACTACTGACTTCTACTATTGACTACTGACTTCTACTACTGACTTCTACTATTGACTACTGACTTCTACTACTGACTTCTACTACTGACTTCTACTATTGACTACTGACTTCTACTACTGACTTATACTACTGACTTCTACAACTGACTTCTACTACTGACTTCTACTTCTGACTACTGACTTCTACTACTGACTACTGACTTATACTACTGACTTATACTACTGACTTATACTACATACTACTGACTTATACTACTGACTTATACTACTGACTACTGTCTTCTACTACTGACTACTGACTTCTACTACTGACTTCTACTACATACTACTGACTTCTACTACTGACTTCTACTACTGACTACTGACTTCTACTACTGACTTCTACTACATACTACTGACTTCTACTACTGACTTCTACTACTGACTACTGTCTTCTACTACTGACTTCTACTACTGACTTCTACTATTGACTACTGACTTCTACTACTGACTTCTACTACTGACTTCTACTATTGACTACTGACTTCTACTACTGACTTCTACTATTGACTACTGACTTCTACTACTGACTTCTACTACTGACTTCTACTATTGACTACTGACTTCTACTACTGACTTATACTACTGACTTCTACAACTGACTTCTACTACTGACTTCTACTACTGACTACTGACTTCTACTACTGACTTCTACTACATACTACTGACTTCTACTACTGACTTCTACTACTGACTACTGTCTTCTACTACTGACTACTGACTTCTACTACTGACTACTGACTTCTACTACTGACTTCTACTACTGACTACTGACTTATACTACTGACTTCTACTACATACTACTGACTTCTACTACTGACTACTGACTTCTACTACTGACTTCTACTACTGACTACTGACTTCTACTACTGACTACTGACTTCTACAACTGACTTCTACTACATACTACTGACTTCTACTACTGACTTCTACTACTGACTTCTACTACTGACTACTGACTTCTACTACTGACTTATACTACTGACTACTGACTTCTACTACTGACTACTGACTTCTACTACTGACTACTGACTTCTACTACTGACTTCTACTACATACTACTGACTTATACTACTGACTTATACTACTGACTACTGTCTTCTACTACTGACTACTGACTTCTACTACTGACTACTGACTTCTACTACTGACTTCTACTACTGACTACTGACTTCTACTACTGACTACTGACTTCTACTACTGACTACTGACTTCTACTACTGACTTCTACTACATACTACTGACTTCTACTACTGACTACTGACTTCTACTACTGACTTATACTACTGACTTCTACTACATACTACTGACTTCTACTACTGACTTATACCACTGACTCGTACCACTGACTCGTACCACTGACTCATACTACTGATTCGTACCACTGACTCGTACCACTGACTCATACTACTGACTCGTACCACTGACTCGTACCACTGACTCGTACCACTGACTCGTACCACTGACTCGTACCACTGACTCATACTACTGATTCGTACCACTGACTTGTACCACTGACTCATACTACTGACTCGTACCACTGACTCGTACCACTGACTCGTACCACTGACTCGTACCACTGACTCGTACCACTGACTCGTACTAGACTCGTACTAGACTTGTATTAGCACGGTCGCATGGACACCAGCTGACGTTGAATCGTGACGACAGACCTTTATTCTCAGAGATCTCTGTAGTCTTCGCCCGTCGTGTCCGTGTCGTGTCCGTGTCGTGTCCGTGTCCGTGTCCGTGTCGTGTCCGTGTCTTGTACGTGTCATGTCCGTGGACAGGTGAAAACCTGCTGCGCAGACAGAACCCCTTTGAAGGGCCATGTCTGATGGTGTGACGTCACTTTGGCCGTGCGGACACTCGCCACTCTCGTAGGAGACTGTTGACTGACTGTTGGTCTGTGTTGACTTCAGGTTTCTGGAAGGCGTCCTGTCCCCCGTCCTGCACCAGTCCTCTGCTGGTGTTTGTCAACTCTAAGAGCGGAGACAATCAGGGCGTCAAGTTCCTGAGACGCTTCAAACAGCTGCTGAACCCGGCGCAGGTGTTCGACCTGATGAACGGGGGACCGCACCTGGGGTGAGACAGTTAGCCAGAGAGACAGACAGTCAGAAGTATAGACACACAGAGTGTCTTCTATTTAAAGAGGTTCATGTGTAAACAGTAAACCTGTCTGTCAGTCTGCGTTTGTTCCAGAAGTTTGATACGTTCAGGATCCTGGTGTGTGGAGGAGACGGCAGCGTCGGCTGGGTTCTGTCTGAGATCGATGCGCTGACGCTGCACAAACAGGTCCGTCTGAATTCATCCTTCAGAGGTTGTTGATCTACGGGAGAAGACAAGTTCTCTGGTCAAACATTCCTTTCCTATGAATGAACCTAAAGATGTTCAAACCCCTGATCTACATCTGTTATTGGTGCAGTGTCAGCTGGGAGTTCTTCCTCTGGGGACCGGGAACGATCTGGCCCGGGTTCTGGGTTGGGGTTCAGCCTGTGACGACGACACGCAGCTGCCTCAGATACTGGAGAAACTGGAGAGAGCCAGCACCAAGATGCTAGACAGGTGACTGATGCTAGACAGGTGACTGATGTGAGACAGGTGACTGATGCTAGACAGGTGACTGATGCTAGACAGGTGACTGATGTGAGACAGGTGACTGATGTGAGACAGGTGACTGTTGACAGACAGGTGACTGATGCTAGACAGGTGACTGTTGACAGACAGGTGACTGATGTGAGACAGGTGACTGATGTGAGACAGGTGACTGTTGACAGACAGGTGACTGATGCGAGACAGGTGACTGATGCGAGACAGGTGACTGATGCGAGATAGGTGACTGATGCGAGACAGGTGACTGATGCGAGATAGGTGACTGATGCGAGACAGGTGACTGATGCGAGACAGGTGACTGTTGACAGACAGGTGACTGATGCTAGACAGGTGACTGATGCTAGACAGGTGACTGATGTGAGACAGGTGACTGATGCTAGACAGGTGACTGATGTGAGACAGGTGACTGATGTGAGACAGGTGACTGATGCTAGACAGGTGACTGTTGACAGACAGGTGACTGATGTGAGACAGGTGACTGTTGACAGACAGGTGACTGATGTGAGACAGGTGACTGATGCTAGACAGGTGACTGTTGACAGACAGGTGACTGATGACAGACAGTTAACTGTCTCTCTCTCCTCCTGCTGCAGGTGGAGCATCATGGTCTATGAGACCAAGTTTCCACGGCAACACTCTAACTCCACCGTCACCGAGGACTGCAGCGATGACTCTGAGGTAACAGGAAATGACATCACTTCCTGCTGTTTCACCATATCATCATGTCGTATCGACCCTCATTTTCTGCACCTCGTGTTCTCCTGTACTCACCTGTACTCACCTGTGCTAACCTGTACTGACCTGTACTCACCTGTGCTAACCTATACTGACCTGTACTCACCTGTACTCACCTGTGCTAACCTGTACTGACCTGTACTGACCTGTACTCACCTGTACTCACCTGTACTCACCTGTACTCACCTGTACTAACCTGTACTGACCTGTGCTCACCTGTACTGACCATGTTTACCTGTGCTGACCTGTGCTCACCTGTACTGACCATGTTCACCTGTACTGACCTGTGCTCACCTGTACTGATCATGTTCACCTGTACTGACCTGTGCTCACCTGTACTGACCGTACTCACCTGTACTCACCTCTGCTCTCCTGTACTCACCTGTGCTGACCTGTACTCACCTGTGCTTACCTGTACTCACCTGTGCTTACCTGTACTGACCTGTTCTAACCTGTACTCACCTGTGCTCACCTGTACTGACCATGTTCACCTGTACTGACCTGTACTCACCTGTGCTGACCTGTACTTACCTATACTGACCATGTTCACCTGTACTGACCTGTACTGACCTGTACTGACCATGTTCACCTGTTCTCACCTGTACTCACCTGTGCTGACCTGTACTCATCTGTGCTGACCTGTACTCACCTGTACTCACCTGTGCTGACCTGTACTCATCTGTGCTGACCTGTACTCACCTGTGCTGACCTGTACTGACCTGTGCTGACCTGTGCTGACCTGTACTCACCTCTGCTCAACTGTACTCACCTGTGCTGACCTGTACTCACCTGTGCTGACCTGTATTCATCTGTACTCACCTGTGTTGACCTGTACTCATCTGTGCTGACCTGTACTCACCTGTGCTGACCTGTACTCATCTGTGCTGACCTGTACTCACCTGTGCTGACCTGTACTCAGCTGTGCTGACCTGTACTCACCTGTACTCACCTGTATTCATCTGTACTCATCTGTGCTGACCTGTACTGACCTGTACTCACCTGTGCTGACCTGTACTGACCTGTACTGACCTGTACTCATCTGTACTCACCTGTGCTGACCTGTACTGACCTGTACTGACCTGTACTCACCTGTGCTCACCTGTACTGACCATGTTCACCTGTACTGACCTGTACTCACCTGTACTGACCATGTTCACCTGTTCTCACCTGTACTGACCTGTACTCACCTGTGCTGACCTGTACTCATCTGTGCTGACCTGTACTCATCTGTGCTGACCTGTATTCATCTGTACTCACCTGTGTTGACCTGTACTCATCTGTGCTGACCTGTACTCACCTGTGCTGACCTGTACTCACCTTTGCTGACCTGTACTCATCTGTACTCACCTCAGTGTTTGTGTCCTCTGTTCCAGGCTCAACATATTTTGACGTATGAGGACTCAGTGGCTGCTCACCTGTCCAAGATCCTGTCCTCAGACCAGCACTCTGTCGTCATTTCCTCCGCCAAGTATGTCTGTCTGTCTGTCTGTCTGTCTGTCTGTCTGTCTGTCTGTCTCTTTGTCTGTCTGTCTGTCTGTCTGTCTCTTTGTCTGTCTGTCTGTCTGTCTGTCTCTTTGTCTGTCTGTCTGTCTCTTTGTCTGTCTCTTTGTCTGTCTGTCTGTCTGTCTGTCTGTCTGTCTGTCTCTTTGTCTCTCTCTCTGTCTGTCTGTCTGTCTGTCTGTCTCTTTGTCTGTCTCTTTGTCTGTGTCTGTCTGTCTGTCTGTCTGTCTCTTTGTCTGTCTCTTTGTCTGTCTGTCTGTCTGTCTCTTTGTCTGTCTGTCTGTCTCTCTGTCTCTCTCTCTGTCTGTCTGTCTCTCTGTCTCTCTGTCTGTCTGTCTGTCTGTCTGTCTCTTTGTCTCTCTCTCTGTCTGTCTCTTTGTCTGTCTCTTTGTCTCTCTCTCTCTGTCTGTCTCTTTGTCTGTCTCTTTGTCTGTCTGTCTGTCTGTCTGTCTCTTTGTCTGTCTGTCTGTCTGTCTCTTTGTCTGTCTCTTTGTCTGTCTGTCTGTCTGTCTGTCTGTCTGTCTGTGTGTGTATATAATTTGTAAAAATATATATAATGTATATAGATATTGTGATGTGTATTCAGGATTCTGTGTGTATATATATATATATATATATATAATGTATATAAATATATAAAGTGTGAATATATATATATATATATATATATATATATATATATATATATATATAATGTATATAAATAATGTATATAAATATATAAAGTGTGAATATATATATATATATATATATATATATATATATATATATATTGTGTATTCAGGGTTCTCTGTGAGACGGTGAAGGACTTTGTGGCTCGTGTTGGTAAAGCCTACGAGAAGAACACAGAGAGTTCAGAGGAGTCCGACGTCATGGCCAAGAAGGTATGTTTACTTTATATATATATATATATACACTCACCGGCCACTTTATTAGGTACACCTTGCTAGTACCGGGTGGTCTCCTCTTTATTAGGTACACCTTGCTAGTACCAGGTGGTATTCTCTTTATTAGGTACACCTTGCTAGTACCGGGTGG
>NC_133795.1:46632032-46639532 GCF_043250625.1 Sebastes fasciatus | reverse complement strand
CATGTCTGAACATGTCTCATGGGGGGTTGAAGGGAGCATGTCTCATGGGGGGTTGAAGGGAACATGTCTCATGGGGGGTTGAAGGGAGCATGTCTCATGGGGGGTTGAAGGGAACATGTCTGAACATGTCTCATGGGGGGTTGAAGGGAGCATGTCTCATGGGGGGTTGAAGGGAGCATGTCTCATGGGGGGTTGAAGGGAGCATGTCTCATGGGGGGTTGAAGGGAGCATGTCTCATGGGGGGTTGAAGGGAGCATGTCTCATGGGGGGTTGAAGGGAGCATGTCTCATGGGGGGTTGAAGGGAGCATGTCTCATGGGGGGTTGAAGGGAGCATGTCTCATGGGGGGTTGAAGGGAACATGTCTCATGGGGGGTTGAAGGGAGCATGTCTCATGGGGGGTTGAAGGGAGCATGTCTCAGACTGATGTTTTTTTTTTTTAAAGTTATTTTTTGGGGTGATTTTTAAGCTTTTATTGATAGGACAGTGGATAGAGTGTTGGAAAGGGGGAGAGAGAGAAATGACATGCGGAAAGGACCACAGGCCGGATTCTAACCCGGGTCCACCGCTGCTAGGACTGAGCCTTGGCGATACATGGGCGCTCGCTCTACCGACTGAGCTAACCAGCCGCCCCAGACTGATGTTTTTAAAGGTCTATGTTTCTAGTGTAAGAGTTTAAGGATGGACTGGCTTCCCTGTGGAAGACTCGACCACAATCGTCTCCAATCGCTTGAGTCCCCAGTTAGTTGGAGTTGGAGCTTGTCCCCAACAGTGTCTTGGTACACTGCTCTTTTGAGGTGCTGCTCCAGCGCCTCCTTAGTTGGTGGGTTTGCTCCATTCCTCTTTCTTTCTTTGTCAACGACCTCAACACGAGCTCGATCGATGTCGAGTTGGCTGCTGTTGCGATCGTCGAGGAGAATTGTGAAGCCTCGTTGACGTCTTTGACAGAGCCATGAGCATTGAGTAGCAGCCTTCTCTTCACTCTTGTTCTTGTTTTATCATCTCATCCATAAGAAACAGATCAGATTGTCCCTTGCATGCACGAAGAGGGAGATACAAGGATGCTACTCTGCGCACTGTGGACACGTGTTGTGGTCCTACCCATTGAGCATCAGCATCATTGCGAGGAAGATCAGGAGATGCTTGCAGGATCCAAAAGTGGCATTTGCCAGTATCCAGGTTCGAACAGGCAGGAAATGGAGCGTAGACAAAGCACTGCAGGTGGCTGAGGCACAAGGTGCTGGTGGTGTCTGTAGCAACAGGGTGTGCAGGTATAGGCCACATCCCAGCGACCAGGGTCAACAATGTCCAGGGCAAAGAGCGGCAACATCTCGTTCAGGAGGAGGTGTTGGCAGGCGTGGAGGAGGTACAAGCCAGCAGGATGGTAGGGATGGGACAGCAAGGATGGGTAAATAGATGGGAAAGTTTACTACAATGAATGATCACCTAGTCAAACATCTGGCAAGTAGACTTCCATATCAAATCAAATCAAATCAAATCAATTTATTTTTGTATAGCGTCAAATCACAACAGAAGTTATCTCAAGACGCTTTATATATAGAGCAGGTCTATGACCGTACACCATAGTTTTGAGACCCAACAGGATCCACCAAGCGCACTGTGGCCAGGAAAAACTCCCCGATTACTGGGAAGAAACCTGGAGCAGAACCGGGCGCAGGGCGGGCGGCCATCTGCCGAGACCGGCTGGGGGGATAGATAGATAGAGTGAGAGAGAGAGAGAGAGAGATAGAGAGAGAGAGATATAGAAGCAGCCACAATAGCAGTCTAGCCGCTGTAATAACTAATACAAGTAGGGCTGATAACACAAAACCAATAGTGGTGGATGGAAAGAGTGATAATACAACTATCGGAAAGCCAGCACTGTCCAGCATCTCTCCTCAGTACGTCCATGTGTGTTGGTGTGGGACGTCCCTGCGATCGATGCCCGTGCGTTGGTTCCTGCAGCATCAGCATGCTTGCTGGGAGCTCTTGATGTCTTTGGCAGTGATTGAGAAGTGTTATTCTCCAGGCTGCCACATTGTCATTAGGTGTTGGAAATCCCTCGTTAGCATTGGTAGTCCCTCGTACAGACGTAGTTAATTAGGGATGGTAGCAGTTGGTGTCAAGCAGGCACCGACGCGGCAGCAGATGCAGCCACAATACCGGAGACCACCAAGATCCAGGTGAAACCCTGCTCCAAGTGTACCCATGCTCCAGGTATAACCTCGCTCCCTGGTGTGATCCCGCTCCAGGTATGACCTCACTCCAGGTGTGACCCCGCTCCACGGTTAGCTGCGAGACAAGGAGGCACAAGGACTCCCGGGAAGGTTCTTAGTCCAAGCTGTCTACAATATCCTACCAAGTCCAGCAAACCTTCAGGTCTGGGACAAAAGTGAGACCTTTCTGCCCTCATTGTTCTGGATTAGGATCCTTGGAACATCTCTTTAGCAGCTACCCAAACCATGACCAAGTGCTTAATGCAGTCGATGAGAGTGTAGCCACGGCCCTCAACACCAGCGAGGGCCACCACCAGCCAAAGACCATCACAGAGCCGGAGAGAAGCCCAACCTACAACCAAGAGCAGAGTCTGGTTTCCCCACCGACTGGCAACTGGAAGTGGACTTGGGCAAGTAGATGAAGTTCCCAGCCTGGATAACATCAACATGGCTTCGACCAGACGTGATCATCGTTTCAGAGTCCACCAAGCAACTGATGATGCTGGAACTGCCCTGGAAGGAGTGTATGGACGAGGTCAATGAGACCCCAGGTTCCATCACTGATGATGCTTCCCAGCACATCTGCAGGATGTATCTGTCTGACAGATGTTTGACCTTTTAAGCAAACTTCTTACGGTCATATTGAATATTGTTCTACTCTTTACAGTCCAATCCAAACCGGCAGGACGGACACGTTGACGGGGGACAGGCTCATGGACTAATACTGTATGATGTTATTTTGTGTTTCAGTATTCGTGAAGTGGCTCAGTCTCACCACAGTCTGGAACAGGAACTGGCTCATGCTGTCAACGCCAGCTCCAAGGCCATGGACGTGGTCTACTCCAACTCCAAGAGCTCCGGGGTACGAAACCAAGTTACTGGTCTCCACTGTCCTGTCCTGGTCTCTGTCCTGACCTGATCTCTCCTGTCCTGGTCTCCGCTGTCCTGTCCTGGTGTCTGTCCTGATCTGATCTCTGTTCTGTCCTGATCTCTCCTGTCCTGATCTCCACTGTCCTGTCCTGGTGTCTGTTCTGTCCTGATCTCCACTGTCCTGTCCTGGTGTCTGTTCTGTCCTGGTCTCTCCTGTCCTGATCTCCACTGTCCTGTCCTGGTGTCTGTTCTGTCCTGGTCTCTGTCCTGGTCTCCACTGTCCTGTCCTGGTGTCTGTTCTGTCCTGATCTCCACTGTCCTGTCCTGGTGTCTGTTCTGTCCTGGTCTCTGTTCTGTCCTGGTCTCTGTCCTTTTCTCCACTGTCCTGTCCTGGTGTCTGTCCTGACCTGATCTCTGTTCTGTCCTGATCTCTCCTGTCCTGATCTCCACTGTCCTGTCCTGGTGTTTGTTCTGTCCTGTCCTGATCTCCACTGTCCTTTCCTGGTGTCTGTCCTGTCCTGGTCTCTGACCTGTCAACATGTATGAAGTTGTGTTAATTATAATATTTATAGGGATTTTATTCAGTCAAATCAAATACTGAACCTTTCTGTCTCTCTCTCTGTCTCTCTGTCTCCCTGTCTGTCTCCCTGTCTCTCTGTCTGTCTCCAGGCTCTGAGCTGCAGTGTGGTCCTTCAGATGGTCATTAACGTCAAAGCTTTACTCAGTGAGACTGAACTGCTGCTGGCTGGAAAGATGTCCATGGTAACTGTCTCCACCTGTCCACCTGTCCTCCTGTCCACCTGTCCTCCTGTCCTCCTGTCCGCCTGTCCACCTCTCCACCTGTCCACCTGTCCTCTCTGCATGTCTCTAGTAAACATTTTATCATCTGAAGATGTTTTAGACATTTCTGTTATAATGAGTTCCTGTGTGTGTGTGTGTCTCTGTGTGTGTGTCTCTGTGTGCGTGTCTGTGTGTGCGTGTCTGTGTGCGTGTGTGTGTGTGTGTGTGTGTGTGTGTGTGTGTGTGTGTGTCTCTGTGTGTGTGTGTCTGTGTGTGCGTGTCTGTGTGTGCGTGTGTGCGTGTGTTTGTGTCTCTGTGTGTGTGTCTCTGTGTGTGTGTGTGTGTGTGTGTGTGTCTGTGTGTGTGTGTGTGTGTGTGTGTGTGTGTGTGTGTGTGTGTGTGTGTCTCTGTGTGTGTGTGTGTGTGTGTGTGTCTCTGTGTGTGTGTGTGTGTGTGTGTGTGTGTGTGTGTGTGTGTGTGTGTGTGTCTCTGTGTGTGTGTGTGTGTCTCTGTGTGTGTGTCTCTCTGTGTGTGTGTGTGTGTGTGTGTGTGTGTGCAGCAGCTGGATCCTCCTCAGCAGGAACAGCTGGATGCAGCTCTGACCTCGGTGGCTCAGCAGCTCCGGCGGCTGGCTGATGTCCCCTGGTTGTGTCCCGTCATCGACTCCTCAGACCACGAGGTAGACCACCATCAGGACTGGATCTACAAGTCCTGCTAGTACCTGGGTACACCTGTCTGTCCACCTGTCTGTCCACCTGTCTGTCCACATCAACCTGTCTCTCTGTGTTTCAGGGTCCTCTGACAGATTTCTCAAAACGCAGTCGGAGCGCAAAGTTTCGTCTCGTCCCCAAATTTAAAAAAGACAAAAACAACAAGAACAAAGAGACCTGCACCTCTCTGTCTCTGTCCCTGTCAGGTGAGCTGTCTCTGTCCCTGTCTCTGTCCCTGTCAGGTGAGCTGTCTCTGTCCCTGTCTCTGTCTCTGTCAGGTGAGCTGTCTCTACCTGTGTCTGTCTCTGTCTCTGTCAGGTGAGCTGTCTCTACCTGTCTCTGTCTCTGTCAGGTGAGCTGTCTCTACCTGTGTCTGTATCTGTCTCTGTCAGGTGAGCTGTCTCTACCTGTCTCTGTCTCTACCTGTCCCTGTCAGGTGAGCTGTCTCTACCTGTCTCTGTCTCTGTCAGGTGAGCTGTCTCTACTTGTCTCTGTCTCTGTCAGGTGAGCTGTCTCTACCTGTGTCTGTCTCTGTATCTGTCTCTGTCAGGTGAGCTGTCTCTACCTGTCTCTGTCTCTACCTGTCTCTGTCCCTACCTGTCTCTGTCTCTACCTGTCTCTGTCTCTACCTCTACCTGTCTCTGTCCCTACCTGTCTCTGTCTCTGTCCCTACCTCTCTCTGTCACTGTCCCTACCTCTCTCTGTCTCTACCTGTCTTTGTCTCTGTCTCTGTCCCTACCTCTCTCTGTCTCTACCTCTCTCCGTCTCTGTCTCTGTCCCTACCTGTCCCTACCTGTCTCTGATTGTTGGTTCTAGTTGGTACAGATCTGTATTCTCTGACACTCTTCGGTGTGTCTTCGGTGTCTCAGTTCACCAGTGGGGGACGGACGAGGTGGGGGCGTGGCTGGACTTTCTCTGTCTCACTGAGTATAAGGACATCTTTATTGGACATGACGTCCGCGGAGCCGAGCTCATTCACCTGGAGAGGAGGGACCTGAAGGTACTGCCGTTAGCTCTGATGGCTAACTGCTAACAGCTAACGGCTAACGGCTAACTGCTAACTGCTAACTGCTAACTGCTAACTGCTAACGGCTAACTGCTAACGGCTAACTGCTAACGGCTAACAGCTAACGGCTAACTGCTAACGGCTAACTGCTAACAGCTAACTGCTAACGGCTAACTGCTAACTGCTAACGGCTAACTGCTAACGGCTAACTGCTAACGGCTAACTGCTAACGGCTAACTGCTAACGGCTAACAGCTAACTGCTAACGGCTAACTGCTAACTGCTAACGGCTAACTGCTAACGGCTAACAGCTAACAGCTAACAGCTAACTGCTAACGGCTAACGGCTGACTGCTAACAGCTAACTGCTAACGGCTAACAGCTAACAGCTAACTGCTAACGGCTGACTGCTAACAGCTAACTGCTAACGGCTAACGGCTAACTGCTAACGGCTAACTGCTAACGGCTAACGGCTAACTGCTAACGGCTAACTGCTAACAGCTAACTGCTAACGGCTAACTGCTAACAGCTAACTGCTAACAGCTAACGGCTAACTGCTAACGGCTAACTGCTAACGGCTAACTGCTAACTGCTAACGGCTAACTGCTAACAGCTAACTGCTAACAGCTAACAGCTAACGGCTAACTGCTAACTGCTAACAGCTAACTGCTAACTGCTAACGGCTAACTGCTAACGGCTAACGGCTAACTGCTAACTGCTAACTGCTAACTGCTAACAGCTAACTGCTAACTGCTAACAGCTAACTGGTTACCAAATAATAATAATAATAATATCTGTGTGTGTGTCTGTGTCTGTGTGTGTGTGTCTGTGTGTGTGTGTGTGTGTGTGTGTGTGTGTGTGTGTCTGTGTGTGTGTGTGTGTGTGTGTCTGTGTCTGTGTGTGTGTGTGTGTGTGTGTGTGTCTGTGTGTGTCTGTGTGTGTGTGTGTCTGTGTGTGTGTGTGTGTGTGTGTGTCTGTCTGTGTGTGTGTGTGTCTGTGTGTGTGTGTGTGTGTGTGTGTCTGTCTGTGTGTGTGTGTGTCTGTCTGTGTGTCTGTGTGTGTGTGTGTGTGTGTGTGTGTGTGTGTGTGTGTGTGTGTGTGTGTGTGTGTCTGTGTGTGTGTGTGTGTGTGTGTGTGTGTGTGTGTGTGTGTGTCTGTGTGTGTGTGTGTGTGTGTGTGTGTGTGTGTGTGTGTGTTCAGGACCTCGGGGTGACGAAGGTGGGTCACATGAAGAGGATCCTTCAGGGCATCAGAGAGCTGAACAGGAACAGCAGCGCCAGCGAGGCCTGACTGCTGCCAGGTGATTACTAATATTATTATTAGGGCCCGAGCACCGACAAAGTCGGTCCGAGGACCTATTGTATTTCAAATGATTATTATTAGGGCCCGAGCACCGACAAAGTCGGTCCGAGGACCTTTTGTATTTCAAATGATTATTATTCTTATTATTCTTATTATTCATCCTTGTCTTTGCGCCTAAAAATGAGGTGCTTGGGATAATGAACGCGTTTTGAAATTTTGCACACGTGTCAGACGTGCGTGAAATAAATATCTGATATGGGTTTCGTGCTCGGGTGTGGCAAATTGGCTCGCTAGCGCCCCCTATTGAGTAGCCCCGACGACACGTTTCTCCTAAATTTACGAAATTTGGTAGGTAGATGTACCATGATGAGACGTAAATAAAACCCTCTTGGAGGTATACCGTAAACCCAACCGGAAGTCGGCCATATTGGATTTTATGGCGTTTTTTACCATTTCCAGGGGCTGTACTTTAACGAACTCCTCCTAGAGATTTAACCCGATCAACTTCAAATTTGGTCAGTAGTATCTTAAGACCTTTGGGATGAAAAGTTGCTCAAAGATCAAAAAGTTATCGAACTATGTTGCCGTGGCGTGGCGGCGAATAAGTGCCTTTCGCCAAG
>NC_133795.1:46549532-46627032 GCF_043250625.1 Sebastes fasciatus | reverse complement strand
CACTACGTGCTCAGGTACACCGTTCACTACCTGCTCAGGTACACCGTTCACTACCTGCTCAGGTACACCGTTCACTACCTGCCCAAGTACACCGTTCACTACCTGCCCAAGTACACTGTTCACTACCTGCCCAAGTACACTGTTCACTACATGCTCAGGTGCACCGTTCACTACATGCTCAGGTGCACCGTTCACTACCTGCCCAAGTACACCGTTCACTACCTGCCCAAGTACACTGTTCACTACCTGCCCAAGTACACTGTTCACTACATGCTCAGGTGCACCGTTCACTACCTGCCCAAGTACACCGTTCACTACCTGCCCAAGTACACTGTTCACTACCTGCCCAAGTACACTGTTCACTACATGCTCAGGTACACCGTTCACTACCACTACCTGCCCAAGTACACTGTTCACTACCTGCCCAAGTACACCGTTCACTACATGCTCAGGTGCACCGTTCACTACCTGCCCAAGTACACTGTTCACTACCTGCCCAAGTACACTGTTCACTACATGCTCAGGTACACCGTTCACTACCACTACCTGCCCAAGTACACTGTTCACTACCTGCCCAAGTACACTGTTCACTACATGCTCAGGTACACCGTTCACTATCTGCCCAAGTACACTGTTCACTACCTGCCCAAGTACACTGTTCACTACATGCTCAGGTACACCGTTCACTACCTGCCCAAGTACACCGTTCACTACCTGCCCAAGTACACTGTTCACTACGTGCTCAGGTACACCGTTCACTACCTGCTCAGGTACACCGTTCACTACCTGCTCAGGTACACCGTTCACTACCTGCTCAGGTACACCGTTCACTACCTGCTCAGGTACTCTGTTCACTACGTGCTCAGGTACACCGTTCACTACCTGCTCAGGTACACCGTTCACTACCTGCTCAGGTACTCTGTTCACTACGTGCTCAGGTACACCGTTCACTACCTGCTCAGGTACTCTGTTCACTACGTGCTCAGGTACACCGTTCACTACCTGCTCAGGTACACCGTTCACTACCTGCTCAGGTACACCGTTCACTACCTGCCCAAGTACACCGTTCACTACCTGCCCAAGTACACCGTTCACTACCTGCCCAAGTACACTGTTCACTACGTGCTCAGGTACACCGTTCACTACCTGCTCAGGTACACCGTTCACTACCTGCCCAAGTACACCGTTCACTACCTGCCCAAGTACACCGTTCACTACCTGCCCAAGTACACTGTTCACTACCTACTCAGGTACACCGTTCACTACCTGCTCAGGTACACCGTTCACTACCTGCTCAGGTACACCGTTCACTACCTGCTCAGGTACTCTGTTCACTACGTGCTCAGGTACACCGTTCACTACCTGCTCAGGTACACCGTTCACTACCTGCTCAGGTACTCTGAACCGACCTTCATCACACTGAAACAACAACCCCTTAGAATACCTTTAATTAATCCTTAGTTTACTTAACTCAAATTAGTGCTCAGGGATTCTTTATTTCTCCTTAAATGTGAAAAGATAAAAACATTAAAACGTCTTTATTTCAAATTAACATAATTAATTCATTAGTTATATCTGCCAGGTTTCTTGTAATTTACATATTAATTATAAATATTTGAGATTAACATATTTTTAAAGGGAACGTCGTGTTTAGCTGCTGATTGAGACTTTCAATTATTATTCACATATTTCACATTTAAACCTCTAACCCATCATAACATCAAATAATTCATATAGATGTCAAATGTATTTCTACGACTAGTACTACATAATATTATACTACGATGTAGACGGTCACATTTGTCTCTTGTTGTGTCCTCTCTTTGCTGCTGATGTGACGTCTCTTTGTCAATATTTGAACTGTGGTTAACGATCAATCGATCAGCTGGAGTCCAACATTTTACCTCCGACACCAACCGTCTGTCCTCACAAGAGACAGCAGGAGACATTAAGAGACAGAAGGAGACATTAAGAGACAACAGGAGACGACGGGAGACATTAAGAAACAACAGGAGACATTAAGAGACTGCAGGAGACACTAAGAGACAACGGAGCATTAAGAGACAGCCGTAGACACTAAGAGACAACGGGAGCATTAAGAGACAGCCGGAGACATTAAGAGACAACAGGAGACATTAAGAGACAACAGGAGACATTAAGAAACAACAGGAGACAACAGGAGACATCAAGAGACAGTAGGAGACAGTAGGAGACATCAAGAGACAGTAGGAGACATTAAGAGACGACGGGAGACATTAAGAGACAACAGTAGACATTAAGAGACAACAGGAGACATTAAGAGACGACAGGAGACATTAAGAAACAACAGGAGACAACAGGAGACATCAAGAGACAGTAGGAGACAGTAGGAGACATTAAGAGACGACGGGAGACATTAAGAAACAACAGGAGACAACAGGAGACATTAAGACACAGCAGGTTTGGGTCTGAGGACAGACAGACATGCTGCTGACCTGGACTCTCTGCTCTCTGGTCTCCTGCTCGGCACTGATCGAATGTTCAGGTGAGACGGACTGATGGACCTGTTGATGTCTCTATGATGCTAGTATTAGTACTGCAGTACAGTACACAGTATTTGTAGAATCAGTACTCAGGTGATTCTGTGTCTGACGTTGTATTTCTATTTGTACACATAAACATCATATTAGTAGTATCAGCAGTGTGTACTCTTGTACTTGTACACTCTTGTTTCTGTTATTTTGTCCACCCTCAGTGTTCCTGGAGCGTACGGCGGCGGGTCAGATCCTCGGTGCGTCCTCCCGGCTGCGGCGAGCCAACTCATTGTTCCTGGAGGAGATGTTACCTGGCGACCTGGAGAGGGAGTGTCACGAGGAGATCTGCTCACAGGAAGAGGCTGCCGAGATCTTCCAGACCAGAGAGAAGACGGTAAGAACCGGCGCCGCGGTCCAAACGGAGGTCTCAGCACCCTGACTGTACGTACAAGTACTCCCAGTACTGCGTATACTCACTCTGAGTGTGTTGTTCCACAGCTGGAGTTCTGGTACAAATACACAAGTAGGTATTCTCACCATCAACATGATGAAACACGCTGATGCAGATTCAGATGTGACCTCGCTGATCTGGATTCATCTGGACCCGGTGATACTGATCTGAACCTACAGAACCACCAGAGGTCTGTACTACGAAGCGAGTTCAACATACCCAGGATGTCTTCTCGTTATCCGGCTTCACTAACCCGAACAAACGAGATCACGCTAAGCGGTCCTACGAAGCTGACCAATCACAGACATGGACTAGTCTACTGACCAATCACAGACATGGACTAGTCTACTGACCAATCACAGACATGGACTAGTCTACTGACCAATCACAGACATGGACTAGTCTACAGACCAATCACAGACATGGACTAGTCTACAGACCAATCACAGATATGGACTAGTCTACAGACCAATCACAGACATGGACTAGTCTACAGACCAATCACTCACAGACATGGACTAGTCTACAGACCAATCACAGACATGGACTAGTCTACAGACCAATCACAGACATGGACTAGTCTACAGACCAATCACTCACAGACATGGACTAGTCTACAGACCAATCACAGACATGGACTAGTCTACAGACCAATCACAGATATGGACTAGTCTACAGACCAATCACAGATATGGACTAGTCTACAGACCAATCACTCACAGACATGGACTAGTCTACAGACCAATCACAGACATGGACTAGTCTACAGACCAATCACTCACAGACATGGACTAGTCTACAGACCAATCACAGACATGGACTAGTCTACAGACCAATCACAGACATGGACTAGTCTACAGACCAATCACAGACATGGACTAGTCTACAGACCAATCACTCACAGACATGGACTAGTCTACAGACCAATCACAGATATGGACTAGTCTACAGACCAATCACAGACATGGACTAGTCTACAGACCAATCACAGACATGGACTAGTCTACAGACCAATCACTCACAGACATGGACTAGTCTACAGACCAATCACAGACATGGACTAGTCTACAGACCAATCACAGACATGGACTAGTCTACAGACCAATCACTCACAGACATGGACTAGTCTACAGACCAATCACAGACATGGACTAGTCTACAGACCAATCACAGACATGGACTAGTCTACAGACCAATCACAGACATGGACTAGTCTACAGACCAATCACAGATATGGACTAGTCTACAGACCAATCACTCACAGACATGGACTAGTCTACTGTCAGCTGACAGACAGGCAGAGAGACACATTTTACAAAGAATAAACTATATTAGACAAATACGAAGAAGTTAAACTCTTAATCAGACTAACAGTAACAGTTCAAGCTGCTAAATGCAGGAAGAACAGCTGGAAAAAGAAAAAACTCCAGATGTGTGAATGTGTAAATTAACAGACCGTCTAAATATAAATAGTGTTTAAGAGTGTAAAAGATGAATGGATTACTCTTCTTTATACCCTACGATTAAATAGTGGCGTCTAGGACTATTTAAACCCCCTTCACCTCCGTCCCCCTTCTTCACCTCCGTCCCCCCCTCTTCACCTCCGTCCCCCCCTCTTCACCTCCGTCCCCCTTCTTCACCTCCGCCCCCCCCTCTTCACCTCCGCCCCCCCCTCTTCACCTCCGTCCCCCTTCTTCACCTCCGTCCCCCTTCTTCACCTCCGCCCCCCCCTCTTCACCTCCGTCCCCCTTCTTCACCTCCGCCCCCCCCTCTTCACCTCCGTCCCCCTTCTTCACCTCCGCCCCCCCCCCCTCTCCGGCGGTCTGAAACGGACTCAAGAGGAAGTTAAAAAATATAAATAAAAACATAATTCAAAGCGGTAAACACCCCCAGCATAAATCCAGCTGTCCTTCCTGCATCTGTCAGTTTAAACTGAGTTGTGTTTAGTCTGATTATGACGGTAACTTCTTCATATGTGTGTAATATTATCATACAATCACCACACGGAGCTCTGATTGGTCAGTAGGAGGTGCTTTTATACGAGTTGATCTCTTATCTGGAACATAACCTGCTCCGGAGCAGGTCAGCTGTTCAGCATCAGTTACCATGGCGACCTACCTCAGTAAGAAGTGAACCAGCTTCGTAGGACGAAAACCCAGAGTTAAACCTGAAGTTACTTCGATAACGCCAAACCCTGCTTCGTAGTACAGACCTCAGGTCGATCTTTAGTCTGCTCAGTGGTCGTTACAGAATCAGTCAGTGATGTCATCACTTTACCTGATGACATCACTGAGTGGTGATGTGTTCGAGTGTCTCTCCTGTGTGTCGTAGATCTGAACCCTTGTCGGACCAACCCCTGTCTGAACGGAGGGCTGTGCACTCTGGACCGGGGGGACTTCCTGTGTCTCTGTCCTCCTCAGTACCACGGCAGGACCTGCGACTCAGGTAACCATGGTTACTGCTGGGAGGAGCTAAAGGTCCAACAGGAGGGTCAGACAGGTAACCATGGTTACTGCTGGGAGACAGGTAACCATGGTTACTGCTGGGAGACAGGTTACCATGGTTACTGCTTGGAGGAACTAAAGATCCAGATGAACAGTTTAGAAGTAAAGAGATACAACTCTGGTGCTTTTCTGACAACAGCCGCTAGATGGC
Organism: Sebastes fasciatus; assembly: GCF_043250625.1. Taxonomy (NCBI): domain Eukaryota; kingdom Metazoa; phylum Chordata; class Actinopteri; order Perciformes; family Sebastidae; genus Sebastes; species Sebastes fasciatus. Next base: position 46,621,413 of record NC_133795.1, on the reverse strand, counting down.
GCTGCGGTAGCGCTGCCGCCATCTTGGACTGAAACCACCAGTGAGTGTGTCTCTGTCCATGGACGTATAAAGAGACGTCTGTAAATCAGACGATATAAATCCACTTCCCAGTAGGAACACTTCAATATCCTCATTTAAATCATGATATCCTAAAAGTAGTAAAATGAACAGCTAAAACCAGAGTTACTTTCCTCGCCATAATGAACGCTCATCAGACCCACGGGACCGCACGGGACCGCACCGCCCTGCACGCTCATATGATAGCTTCCTGCTAGCTTCCTGACAGCTCCCTGCAAGCTGTATGATAGCTTCCTGCTAGCTTCCTGACAGCTCCCTGCAAGTTGTATGACAGCTTCCTGTTAGCTGTATGCGGCTGTAATAATAATGGAGATATTGGCTGTATAATGGAGATATTGGCTGTAATAATGGAGATATTGGCTGTAATAATGGAGATTTTGGCTGTATAATGGGAGATTTTGGCTGTATAATGGAGATATTGGCTGTAATAATGGAGATATTGGCTGTAATAATGGAGATTTTGGCTGTATAATGGAGATATTGGCTGTAATAATGGAGATATTGGCTGTAATAATGGAGATATTGGCTATAATAATGGAGATATTGGCTGTAATAATGGAGATATTGGCTGTAATAATGGAGATATTGGCTGTAATAATGGAGATTTTGGCTGTATAATGGAGATATTGGCTGTAATAATGGAGATTTTGGCTGTATAATGGAGATATTGGCTGTAATAATGGAGATATTGGCTGTAATAATGGAGATATTGGCTGTAATAATGGAGATATTGGCTGTAATAATGGAGATATTGGCTGTAATAATGGAGATATTGGCTATAATAATGGAGATATTGGCTGTAATAATGGAGATATTGGCTGTAATAATGGAGATTTTGGCTGTATAATGGAGATATTGGCTGTAATAATGGAGATATTGGCTGTAATAATGGAGATATTAGCTGTAATAATGGAGATTTTGGCTGTATAATGGAGATATTGGCTGTAATAATAGAGATATTGGCTGTATAATGGAGATATTGGCTGTAATAATGGAGATATTGGCTGTAATAATGGAGATATTGGCTGTAATAATAGAGATATTGGCTGTATAATGGAGATATTGGCTGTAATAATGGAGATATTGGCTGTAATAATGGAGATATTGGCTGTAATAATGGAGATATTGGCTGTAATAATGGAGATTTTGGCTGTATAATGGAGATATTGGCTGTAATAATGGAGATATTGGCTGTAATAATGGAGATATTGGCTGTAATAATGGAGATATTGGCTGTAATAATAGAGATATTGGCTGTAATAATGGAGATATTGGCTGTAATAATGGAGATATTGGCTGTAATAATAGAGATATTGGCTGTAATAATGGAGATATTGGCTGTAATAATGGAGATATTGGCTGTAATAATGGAGATATTCGCTGTAATAATAGAGATATTGGCTGTATAATGGAGATATTGGCTGTAATAATGGAGATATTGGCTGTAATAATGGAGATATTGGCTGTAATAATAGAGATATTGGCTGTAATAATGGAGATATTGGCTGTAATAATGGAGATACTGGCTGTAATAATGGAGATACTGGCTGTAATAATGGAGATATTGGCTGTAATAATGGAGATATTGGCTGTAATAGAGATATTGGCTGTATAATGGAGATACTGGCTGTAATAATGGAGATATTGGCTGTAATAATGGAGATATTGGCTGTAATAATGGAGATATTGGCTGTATAATGGAGATATTGGGTGTAATAATGGAGATATTGGCTGTAATAATAGAGATATTGGCTGTATAATGGAGATATTGGCTGTAATAATGGAGATATTGGCTGTAATAATGGAGATATTGGCTGTAATAATAGAGATATTGGCTGTATAATGGAGATATTGGCTGTAATAATGGAGATATTGGCTGTAATAATGGAGATATTGGCTGTAATAATAGAGATATTGGCTGTATAATGGAGATATTGGCTGTAATAATGGAGATATTGGCTGTAATAATGGAGATATTGGCTGTAATAATGGAGATATTGGCTGTAATAATAGAGATATTGGCTGTATAATGGAGATATTGGCTGTAATAATGGAGATAGTGGCTGTAATAATGGAGACACTGGCTGTAATAATGGAGATATTGGCTGTAATAATGGAGATATTGGCTGTATAATAGAGATATTGGCTGTAATAATGGAGATATTGGCTGTAATAATAGAGATATTGGCTGTATAATGGAGATATTGGCTGTAATAATGGAGATATTGGCTGTAATAATGGAGATATTGGCTGTAATAATAGAGATATTGGCTGTATAATGGAGATATTGGCTGTAATAATGGAGATATTGGCTGTATAATGGAGATATTGGCTGTAATAATGGAGATATTGGCTGTAATAATGGAGATATTGGCTGTAATAATAGAGATATTGGCTGTAATAATGGAGATATTGGCTGTAATAATAGAGATATTGGCTGTATAATGGAGATATTGGCTGTAATAATGGAGATATTGGCTGTAATAATGGAGATATTGGCTGTAATAATGGAGATATTGGCTGTAATAATGGAGATATTGGCTGTAATAATGGAGATATTGGCTGTAATAATAGAGATATTGGCTGTATAATGGAGATATTGGCTGTAATAATGGAGATATTGGCTGTAATAATGGAGATATTGGCTGTAATAATGGAGATATTGGCTGTAATAATGGAGATACTGGCTGTAATAATGGAGATATTGGCTGTAATAATGGAGATATTGGCTGTAATAATGGAGATATTGGCTGTAATAGAGATATTGGCTGTATAATGGAGATACTGGCTGTAATAATAGAGATAGTGGCTGTAAAAATGGAGATAGTGGCTGTAATAATGGAGATATTGGCTGTAATAATGGAGATATTGGCTGTAATAATAGAGATATTGGCTGTAATAATGGAGATATTGGCTGTAATAATAGAGATATTGTCTGTATAATGGAGATACTGGCTGTAATAATAGAGATATTGGCTGTATAATGGAGATATTGGCTGTAATACTGGAGATGTTGGCTGTATAATGGAGACACTGGCTGTAATAATGGAGATATTGGCTGTATAATGGAGATATTGGCTGTAATAATGGAGATATTGGCTGTAATAATAGAGATATTGGCTGTAATAATGGAGATATTGGCTGTAATAATGGAGATTTTGGCTGTATAATGGAGATATTGGCTGTAATAATGGAGATTTTGGCTGTATAATGGAGATATTGGCTGTAATAATGGAGATATTGGCTGTAATAATGGAGATATTGGCTGTAATAATGGAGATATTGGCTGTAATAATGGAGATATTGGCTGTAATAATGGAGATATTGGCTATAATAATGGAGATATTGGCTGTAATAATGGAGATATTGGCTGTAATAATGGAGATATTGGCTGTAATAATGGAGATTTTGGCTGTATAATGGAGATATTGGCTGTAATAATGGAGATATTGGCTGTAATAATGGAGATATTAGCTGTAATAATGGAGATTTTGGCTGTATAATGGAGATATTGGCTGTAATAATAGAGATATTGGCTGTATAATGGAGATATTGGCTGTAATAATGGAGATATTGGCTGTAATAATGGAGATATTGGCTGTAATAATAGAGATATTGGCTGTATAATGGAGATATTGGCTGTAATAATGGAGATATTGGCTGTAATAATGGAGATATTGGCTGTAATAATGGAGATATTGGCTGTAATAATGGAGATTTTGGCTGTATAATGGAGATATTGGCTGTAATAATGGAGATATTGGCTGTAATAATGGAGATATTGGCTGTAATAATGGAGATATTGGCTGTAATAATAGAGATATTGGCTGTAATAATGGAGATATTGGCTGTAATAATGGAGATATTGGCTGTAATAATAGAGATATTGGCTGTAATAATGGAGATATTGGCTGTAATAATGGAGATATTGGCTGTAATAATGGAGATATTCGCTGTAATAATAGAGATATTGGCTGTATAATGGAGATATTGGCTGTAATAATGGAGATATTGGCTGTAATAATGGAGATATTGGCTGTAATAATAGAGATATTGGCTGTAATAATGGAGATATTGGCTGTAATAATGGAGATACTGGCTGTAATAATGGAGATACTGGCTGTAATAATGGAGATATTGGCTGTAATAATGGAGATATTGGCTGTAATAGAGATATTGGCTGTATAATGGAGATACTGGCTGTAATAATGGAGATATTGGCTGTAATAATGGAGATATTGGCTGTAATAATGGAGATATTGGCTGTATAATGGAGATATTGGGTGTAATAATGGAGATATTGGCTGTAATAATAGAGATATTGGCTGTATAATGGAGATATTGGCTGTAATAATGGAGATATTGGCTGTAATAATGGAGATATTGGCTGTAATAATAGAGATATTGGCTGTATAATGGAGATATTGGCTGTAATAATGGAGATATTGGCTGTAATAATGGAGATATTGGCTGTAATAATGGAGATATTGGCTGTAATAATAGAGATATTGGCTGTATAATGGAGATATTGGCTGTAATAATGGAGATATTGGCTGTAATAATGGAGATATTGGCTGTAATAATGGAGATATTGGCTGTAATAATAGAGATATTGGCTGTATAATGGAGATATTGGCTGTAATAATGGAGATAGTGGCTGTAATAATGGAGACACTGGCTGTAATAATGGAGATATTGGCTGTAATAATGGAGATATTGGCTGTATAATAGAGATATTGGCTGTAATAATGGAGATATTGGCTGTAATAATAGAGATATTGGCTGTATAATGGAGATATTGGCTGTAATAATGGAGATATTGGCTGTAATAATGGAGATATTGGCTGTAATAATAGAGATATTGGCTGTATAATGGAGATATTGGCTGTAATAACGGAGATATTGGCTGTATAATGGAGATATTGGCTGTAATAATGGAGATATTGGCTGTAATAATGGAGATATTGGCTGTAATAATAGAGATATTGGCTGTAATAATGGAGATATTGGCTGTAATAATAGAGATATTGGCTGTATAATGGAGATATTGGCTGTAATAATGGAGATATTGGCTGTAATAATGGAGATATTGGCTGTAATAATAGAGATATTGGCTGTATAATGGAGATATTGGCTGTAATAATGGAGATATTGGCTGTAATAATGGAGATATTGGCTGTAATAATGGAGATATTGGCTGTAATAATAGAGATATTGGCTGTATAATGGAGATATTGGCTGTAATAATGGAGATAGTGGCTGTAATAATGGAGACACTGGCTGTAATAATGGAGATATTGGCTGTAATAATGGAGATATTGGCTGTATAATAGAGATATTGGCTGTAATAATGGAGATATTGGCTGTAATAATAGAGATATTGGCTGTATAATGGAGATATTGGCTGTAATAATGGAGATATTGGCTGTAATAATGGAGATATTGGCTGTAATAATAGAGATATTGGCTGTATAATGGAGATATTGGCTGTAATAATGGAGATATTGGCTGTATAATGGAGATATTGGCTGTAATAATGGAGATATTGGCTGTAATAATGGAGATATTGGCTGTAATAATGGAGATATTGGCTGTAATAATGGAGATATTGGCTGTATAATGGAGATATTGGCTGTATAATGGAGATATTGGCTGTAATAATGGAGATATTGGCTGTAATAATGGAGATATTGGCTGTATAATGGAGATATTGGCTGTAATAATGGAGATATTGGCTGTAATAATGGAGATATTGGCTGTAATAATAGAGATATTGGCTGTAATAATGGAGATATTGGCTGTAATAATAGAGATATTGGCTGTATAATGGAGATATTGGCTGTAATAATGGAGATATTGGCTGTAATAATGGAGATATTGGCTGTAATAATGGAGATATTGGCTGTAATAATAGAGATATTGGCTGTATAATGGAGATATTGGCTGTAATAATGGAGATATTGGCTGTAATAATGGAGATATTGGCTGTAATAATGGAGATATTGGCTGTAATAATGGAGATATTGGCTGTAATAATGGAGATATTGGCTGTAATAATGGAGATATTGGCTGTAATAATAGAGATATTGGCTGTATAATGGAGATATTGGCTGTAATAATGGAGATATTGGCTGTAATAATGGAGATATTGGCTGTAATAATGGAGATATTGGCTGTAATAATAGAGATATTGGCTGTATAATGGAGATATTGGCTGTAATAATGGAGATATTGGCTGTAATAATGGAGATATTGGCTGTAATAATGGAGATATTGGCTGTAATAATGGAGATACTGGCTGTAATAATGGAGATACTGGCTGTAATAATGGAGATATTGGCTGTAATAATGGAGATATTGGCTGTAATAATGGAGATATTGGCTGTAATAGAGATATTGGCTGTATAATGGAGATACTGGCTGTAATAATAGAGATAGTGGCTGTAATAATGGAGATAGTGGCTGTAATAATGGAGATATTGGCTGTAATAATGGAGATATTGGCTGTAATAATAGAGATATTGTCTGTATAATGGAGATACTGGCTGTAATAATAGAGATATTGGCTGTATAATGGAGATATTGGCTGTAATACTGGAGATGTTGGCTGTATAATGGAGACACTGGCTGTAATAATGGAGATATTGGCTGTATAATGGAGATATTGGCTGTAATAATGGAGATATTGGCTGTAATAATAGAGATATTGGCTGTAATAATGGAGATATTGGCTGTAATAATAGAGATATTGGCTGTATAATGGAGATATTGGCTGTAATAATGGAGATATTGGCTGTAATAATAGAGATATTGGCTGTATAATGGAGATATTGGCTGTATAATGGAGATATTGGCTGTAATAATGGAGATATTGGCTGTAATAATAGAGATATTGGCTGTAATAATGGAGATATTGGCTGTAATAATAGAGATATTGGCTGTATAATGGAGATATTGGCTGTAATAATGGAGATATTTGCTGTAATAATGGAGATATTGGCTGTAATAATGGAGATATTGGCTGTAATAATAGAGATATTGGCTGTATAATGGAGATATTGGCTGTAATAATGGAGATATTGGCTGTAATAATGGAGATACTGGCTGTAATAATGGAGATACTGGCTGTAATAATGGAGATATTGGCTGTAATAATGGAGATATTGGCTGTAATAGAGATATTGGCTGTATAATGGAGATACTGGCTGTAATAATAGAGATAGTGGCTGTAATAATGGAGATAGTGGCTGTAATAATGGAGATATTGGCTGTAATAATGGAGATATTGGCTTTAATAATGGAGATATTGGCTGTAATAATGGAGATTTTGGCTGTATAATGGAGATATTGGCTGTAATAATGGAGATATTGGCTGTAATAATGGAGATATTGGCTGTAATAATGGAGATATTGGCTGTAATAATGGAGATTTTGGCTGTATAATGGAGATATTGGCTGTAATAATGGAGATATTGGCTGTAATAATGGAGATATTAGCTGTAATAATGGAGATTTTGGCTGTATGATGGAGATATTGGCTGTAATAATAGAGATATTGGCTGTATAATGGAGATATTGGCTGTAATAATGGAGATATTGGCTGTAATAATGGAGATATTGGCTGTAATAATAGAGATATTGGCTGTATAATGGAGATATTGGCTGTAATAATGGAGATATTGGCTGTAATAATGGAGATATTGGCTGTAATAATGGAGATATTGGCTGTAATAATGGAGATTTTGGCTGTATAATGGAGATATTGGCTGTAATAATGGAGATATTGGCTGTAATAATGGAGATATTGGCTATAATAATGGAGATATTGGCTGTAATAATGGAGATATTGGCTGTAATAATGGAGATATTGGCTGTAATAATGGAGATTTTGGCTGTATAATGGAGATATTGGCTGTAATAATGGAGATATTGGCTGTAATAATGGAGATATTGGCTATAATAATGGAGATATTGGCTGTAATAATGGAGATATTGGCTGTAATAATGGAGATATTGGCTGTAATAATGGAGATTTTGGCTGTATAATGGAGATATTGGCTGTAATAATGGAGATATTGGCTGTAATAATGGAGATATTAGCTGTAATAATAGAGATATTGGCTGTATAATGGAGATATTGGCTGTAATAATAGAGATATTGGCTGTAATAATGGAGATATTAGCTGTAATAATAGAGATATTGGCTGTATAATGGAGATATTGGCTGTAATAATGGAGATATTGGCTATAATAATGGAGATATTGGCTGTAATAATGGAGATATTGGCTGTAATAATGGAGATATTGGCTGTAATAATGGAGATATTGGCTGTAATAATGGAGATTTTGGCTGTATAATGGAGATATTGGCTGTAATAATGGAGATATTGGCTGTAATAATGGAGATATTGGCTATAATAATGGAGATATTGGCTGTAATAATGGAGATATTGGCTGTAATAATGGAGATTTTGGCTGTATAATGGAGATATTGGCTGTAATAATGGAGATATTGGCTGTAATAATGGAGATATTAGCTGTAATAATGGAGATTTTGGCTGTATAATGGAGATATTGGCTGTAATAATAGAGATATTGGCTGTATAATGGAGATATTGGCTGTAATAATGGAGATATTGGCTGTAATAATGGAGATATTTGCTGTAATAATAGAGATATTGGCTGTATAATGGAGATATTGGCTGTAATAATGGAGATATTGGCTGTAATAATGGAGATATTGGCTGTAATAATGGAGATATTGGCTGTAATAATGGAGATTTTGGCTGTATAATGGAGATATTGGCTGTAATAATGGAGATATTGGCTGTAATAATGGAGATATTGGCTATAATAATGGAGATAATGGCTGTAATAATAGAGATATTGGCTGTATAATGGAGATATTGGCTGTAATAATGGAGATATTGGCTATAATAATGGAGATATTGGCTGTAATAATGGAGATATTGGCTGTAATAATGGAGATATTGGCTGTAATAATGGCGATTTTGGCTGTAATAATAGAGATATTGGCTGTATAATGGAGATATTGGCTGTAATAATGGAGATATTGGCTGTAATAATGGAGATTTTGGCTGTATAATGGAGATATTGGCTGTAATAATGGAGATATTGGCTGTAATAATGGAGATATTGGCTATAATAATGGAGATATTGGCTGTAATAATGGAGATATTGGCTGTAATAATGGAGATATTGGCTGTAATAATGGAGATTTTGGCTGTATAATGGAGATATTGGCTGTAATAATGGAGATATTGGCTGTAATAATGGAGATATTAGCTGTAATAATAGAGATATTGGCTGTAATAATGGAGATTTTGGCTGTATGATGGAGATATTGGCTGTAATAATAGAGATATTGGCTGTATAATGGAGATATTGGCTGTAATAATGGAGATATTGGCTGTAGTAATGGAGATATTGGCTGTAATAATAGAGATATTGGCTGTATAATGGAGATATTGGCTGTAATAATGGAGATATTGGCTGTAATAATGGAGATATTGGCTGTAATAATGGAGATATTGGCTGTAATAATGGAGATTTTGGCTGTATAATGGAGATATTGGCTGTAATAATGGAGATATTGGCTGTAATAATGGAGATATTGGCTATAATAATCGAGATATTGGCTGTAATAATGGAGATATTGGCTGTAATAATGGAGATATTGGCTATAATAATGGAGATATTGGCTGTAATAATGGAGATATTGGCTGTAATAATGGAGATATTGGCTGTAATAATGGAGATTTTGGCTGTATAATGGAGATATTGGCTGTAATAATGGAGATATTGGCTTTAATAATGGAGATATTGGCTATAATAATGGAGATATTGGCTGTAATAATGGAGATATTGGCTGTAATAATGGAGATATTGGCTGTAATAATGGAGATTTTGGCTGTATAATGGAGATATTGGCTGTAATAATGGAGATATTGGCTGTAATAATGGAGATATTAGCTGTAATAATGGAGATTTTGGCTGTATAATGGAGATATTGGCTGTAATAATAGAGATATTGGCTGTATAATGGAGATATTGGCTGTAATAATGGACATATTGGCTGTAATAATGGAGATATTGGCTGTAATAATAGAGATATTGGCTGTATAATGGAGATATTGGCTGTAATAATGGAGATATTGGCTGTAATAATGGAGATATTGGCTGTAATAATAGAGATATTGGCTGTAATAATGGAGATATTAGCTGTAATAATAGAGATATTGGCTGTATAATGGAGATATTGGCTGTAATAATGGAGATATTGGCTATAATAATGGAGATATTGGCTGTAATAATGGAGATATTGGCTGTAATAATGGAGATATTGGCTGTAATAATGGAGATATTGGCTGTAATAATGGAGATTTTGGCTGTATAATGGAGATATTGGCTGTAATAATGGAGATATTGGCTGTAATAATGGAGATATTGGCTGTAATAATGGAGATATTGGCTGTAATAATGGAGATATTGGCTGTAATAATGGAGATTTTGCTGTATAATGGAGATATTGGCTGTAATAATGGAGATATTGGCTGTAATAATGGAGATATTAGCTGTAATAATAGAGATATTGGCTGTATAATGGAGATATTGGCTGTAATAATAGAGATATTGGCTGTAATAATGGAGATATTAGCTGTAATAATAGAGATATTGGCTGTATAATGGAGATATTGGCTGTAATAATGGAGATATTGGCTATAATAATGGAGATATTGGCTGTAATAATGGAGATATTGGCTGTAATAATGGAGATATTGGCTGTAATAATGGAGATTTTGGCTGTAATAATAGAGATATTGGCTGTATAATGGAGATATTGGCTGTAATAATAGAGATATTGGCTGTAATAATGGAGATATTGGCTGTAATAATGGAGATTTTGGCTGTATAATGGAGATATTGGCTGTAATAATGGAGATATTGGCTTTAATAATGGAGATATTGGCTATAATAATGGAGATATTGGCTGTAATAATGGAGATATTGGCTGTAATAATGGAGATATTGGCTGTAATAATGGAGATTTTGGCTGTATAATGGAGATATTGGCTGTAATAATGGAGATATTGGCTGTAATAATGGAGATATTAGCTGTAATAATGGAGATTTTGGCTGTATAATGGAGATATTGGCTGTAATAATAGAGATATTGGCTGTATAATGGAGATATTGGCTGTAATAATGGAGATATTGGCTGTAATAATGGAGATATTGGCTGTAATAATAGAGATATTGGCTGTATAATGGAGATATTGGCTGTAATAATGGAGATATTGGCTGTAATAATGGAGATATTGGCTGTAATAATAGAGATATTGGCTGTAATAATGGAGATATTAGCTGTAATAATAGAGATATTGGCTGTATAATGGAGATATTGGCTGTAATAATGGAGATATTGGCTATAATAATGGAGATATTGGCTGTAATAATGGAGATATTGGCTGTAATAATGGAGATATTGGCTGTAATAATGGAGATATTGGCTGTAATAATGGAGATTTTGGCTGTATAATGGAGATATTGGCTGTAATAATGGAGATATTGGCTGTAATAATGGAGATATTGGCTGTAATAATGGAGATATTGGCTGTAATAATGGAGATATTGGCTGTAATAATGGAGATTTTGCTGTATAATGGAGATATTGGCTGTAATAATGGAGATATTGGCTGTAATAATGGAGATATTAGCTGTAATAATAGAGATATTGGCTGTATAATGGAGATATTGGCTGTAATAATAGAGATATTGGCTGTAATAATGGAGATATTAGCTGTAATAATAGAGATATTGGCTGTATAATGGAGATATTGGCTGTAATAATGGAGATATTGGCTATAATAATGGAGATATTGGCTGTAATAATGGAGATATTGGCTGTAATAATGGAGATATTGGCTGTAATAATGGAGATTTTGGCTGTAATAATAGAGATATTGGCTGTATAATGGAGATATTGGCTGTAATAATAGAGATATTGGCTGTAATAATGGAGATATTGGCTGTAATAATGGAGATATTGGCTGTAATAATGGAGATATTAGCTGTAATAATGGAGATTTTGGCTGTATAATGGAGATATTGGCTGTAATAATAGAGATATTGGCTGTAATAATGGAGATATTGGCTGTAATAATGGAGATATTGGCTGTAATAATGGAGATATTGGCTGTATAATGGAGATATTGGCTGTATAATGGAGATATTGGCTGTAATAATGGAGATATTGGCTGTAATAATGGAGATATTGGCTGTATAATGGAGATATTGGCTGTAATAATGGAGATATTGGCTGTAATAATGGAGATATTGGCTGTATAATGGAGATATTGGCTGTAATAATGGAGATATTGGCTGTAATTCATCACTTTATTATCTTCTAATCCACCAACGGGCTGTATGCTGTCAGCCTGTACCGTGGTGGATGTATTAACGTTTGACAAACAACCAGGCTATCGGCCAGTAGCTAGTAGTGCAAAAAAGTTTAATAAATAAATAAGTAAATAGTTTTAATAGTATGAATATTTATAATATTTTATCGTTCAACACAGGACATTTCAGTAGAATATGACAATAGAATATAAATAATGTAGTTATTGTAGGAGGACGTTTTACTGGCGTCTGGTCGTCGCATTCAGTCCAAAATGGCGGAAACATAGCTCTGCTGCCGGGACCAACTATTGACTTTCACTTCTTACCGATATATGTTGATTGCAGTGGTGTTGGAGTGTCGCTATAGAAACGGCGGCTGCATACAGTACTGCAGAGACCTGCTGTACGGCGCCGGAGTTCAGTGTGGCTGCGCCTACGGATTCAAACTGGAGAAGGACGGACGCAGCTGCTCCCAGACCGGTGAGAGAACTCAGGTTACTACTGTAACTACTGATACTACTCCAACTGATACTACTACTACTACTAATACTGATACTAATACTGCTGATACTACTGATACTAATACTACTGATACTACTCCCACTGATACTAATACTACTACTAATACTGATACTAATACTACTGATACTACTCCCACTGATACTACTACTACTACTACTACTACTACTGATACTACTACTACTACTGATACTACTACTACTACTACTACTACTACTACTACTGATACTACTACTACTACTACTGATTCTACTACTACTGATACTACTACTACTACTACTACTACTGATACTACTACTACTACTACTACTACTACTACTGATACTACTACTACTACTGATACTACTACTACTACTACTACTACTACTACTACTGATACTACTACTACTACTACTGATTCTACTACTACTGATACTACTACTACTACTACTACTACTACTACTACTGATACTACTACTACTACTGATACTACTACTACTACTACTACTACTACTGATACTACTACTACTACTACTGATTCTACTACTACTGATACTACTACTACTACTACTACTACTACTACTACTGATACTACTACTACTACTACTACTACTATTGATACTACTGATACTACTACTACTGATTCTACTACTACTACTACTATTGATACTACTGATACTACTACTACTGATACTACTACTACTACTACTACTACTGATACTACTACTACTGATACTACTACTACTACTACTACTACTACTGATACTACTACTACTACTGCTGATACTACTAATACTACTACTACTACTACTGCTGCTACTACTACTACTATTGATACTACTGATACTACTACTACTACTACTACTACTACTATTACTACTACTACTACTACTACTACTGTTACTACTACTACTACTACTATTACTACTACTACTACTACTACTACTACTACTGATACTACTACTACTGATACTACTACTACTACTACTACTACTACTACTACTACTGATACTACTACTACTACTGCTGCTACTACTACTACTATTGATACTACTGATACTACTACTACTACTACTACTACTACTACTACTACTACTGATACTACTACTACTATTGATACGACTACTATTGATAAAACTACTACTACTGATACTACTACTACTACTACTGATACGACTACTACTACTACTGATACTACTACTACTACTGATACTACTACTATTGATAAAACTACTACTACTGATACTACTACTATTGATACGACTACTACTACTGATACTACTACTACTACTGATACTACTACTATTGATAAAACTACTACTACTGATACTACTACTGCTACTACTAATACTACTACTACTGATACTACTACTACTACTACTACTACTGATACTACTACTACTACTACTACTACTACTATTGATACTACTGATACTACTACTACTACTATTGATACTACTGATACTACTACTACTACTACTACTGATACTACTACTACTGATACTACTACTACTGATAATACTACTACTACTACTAATACTACTACTACTGATACTACTACTACTACTACTACTACTGCTGATACTACTAATACTACTACTACTACTACTACTGCTGCTACTACTACTACTATTGATACTACTGATACTACTACTACTACTACTACTACTACTGATACTACTACTACTATTATTGATACGACTACTATTGATACGACTACTACTACTGATACGACTACTACTACTACTGATACTACTACTATTGATAAAACTACTACTACTGATACTACTACTACTGATACGACTACTACTACTACTACTACTGATACTACTACTACTGATACTACTACTACTACTACTACTACTACTGATACTACTACTACTACTACTACTACTACTATTGATACTAATGATACTACTACTACTACTATTGATACTACTGATACTACTACTACTACTACTACTGATACTACTACTACTGATACTACTACTACTGATAATACTACTACTACTACTAATACTACTACTACTGATACTACTACTACTACTACTACTACTACTGCTGATACTACTAATACTACTACTACTACTACTACTGCTGCTACTACTACTACTATTGATACTACTGATACTACTACTACTACTACTACTACTACTGATACTACTACTACTACTATTGATACGACTACTATTGATACGACTACTACTACTGATACGACTACTACTACTACTGATACTACTACTATTGATAAAACTACTACTACTGATACTACTACTACTGATACGACTACTACTACTACTACTACTACTACTGATACTACTACTACTGATACTACTACTACTGATAATACTACTACTACTACTAATACTACTACTACTGATACTACTACTACTACTACTACTACTACTGCTGATACTACTAATACTACTACTACTACTACTACTGCTGCTACTACTACTACTATTGATACTACTGATACTACTACTACTACTACTACTACTACTGATACTACTACTACTACTATTGATACGACTACTATTGATACGACTACTACTACTGATACGACTACTACTACTACTGATACTACTACTATTGATAAAACTACTACTACTGATACTACTACTATTGATACGACTACTACTACTGATACGACTACTACTACTGATACTACTACTGATACTACTACTACTACTGATACGACTACTACTACTACTGATACTACTACTATTGATAAAACTACTACTACTGATACTACTACTATTGATACGACTACTACTACTGATACGACTACTACTACTGATACTACTACTGATACTACTACTGATACTACTACTACTATTGATACGACTACTATTGATAAAACTACTACTACTGATACGACTACTACTACTACTGATACTACTACTACTACTGATACTACTACTACTACTGATACTACTACTATTGATAAAACTACTACTACTGATACTACTATTATTGATACGACTACTACTACTGATACTACTACTATTGATAAAACTACTACTACTGATACTACTACTGCTACTACTAATACTACTACTACTGATACTACTACTACTACTGATACTACTACTACTACTGATACTACTACTACTACTGATACTACTACTATTGATAAAACTACTACTACTGATACTACTATTATTGATACGACTACTACTACTGATACTACTACTATTGATAAAACTACTACTACTGATACTACTACTGCTACTACTAATACTACTACTACTGATACTACTACTACTACTACTACTACTGATACTACTACTACTACTACTACTACTACTATTGATACTACTGATACTACTACTACTACTACTACTGATACTACTACTACTGATACTACTACTACTGATAATACTACTACTACTACTAATACTACTACTACTGATACTACTACTACTACTACTACTACTACTACTGCTGATACTACTAATACTACTACTACTACTACTGCTGCTACTACTACTACTATTGATACTACTGATACTACTACTACTACTACTACTACTACTACTGATACTACTACTACTACTATTGATACGACTACTATTGATACGACTACTACTACTGATACGACTACTACTACTACTGATACTACTACTATTGATAAAACTACTACTACTGATACGACTACTACTACTACTGACACTACTACTACTACTGATACTACTACTATTGATAAAACTACTACTACTGATACTACTATTATTGATACGACTACTACTACTGATACTACTACTACTACTGATACTACTACTACTGATACGACTACTACTACTGATACTACTACTACTACTGATACTACTACTACTATTGATACGACTACTACTACTGATACTACTACTACTACTGATACTACTACTATTGATAAAACTACTACTACTGATACTACTACTGCTCCCAGACCGGTGACAGAACTAAGGTTACTATAGTTACTAATGATACTACTACTGCGGATAATACTGCACATAATACTACTACTGTGTATAGATACTCTGGTGTATTTATATTCAGGTTATTGATACTGTGGTGTATTTATATTGAGGTTATTGATACTTTGGTGTATTTATATTGAGGTTATTGATACTGTGGTGTATTTATATTCAGGTTATTGATACTGTGGTGTATATATATTGAGGTTATTGATACTTTGGTGTATTTATATTGAGGTTATTGATACTGTGGTGTATTTATATTGAGGTTATTGATACTCTGGTGTATTTATATTGAGGTTATTGATACTGTGGTGTATTTATATTGAGGTTATTGATACTTTGGTGTATTTATATTCAGGTTATTGATACTCTGGTGTATTTATATTGAGGTTATTGATACTGTGGTGTATTTATATTCAGGTTATTGATACTGTGTTGTATTTATATTGAGGTTATTGATACTTTGCTGTATTTATATTGAGGTTATTGATACTGTGGTGTATATATATTGAGGTTATTGATACTTTGCTGTATTTATATTGAGGTTATTGATACTTTGCTGTATTTATATTGAGGTTATTGATACTTTGGTGTATTTATATTGAGGTTATTGATACTCTGGTGTATTTATATTGAGGTTATTGATACTCTGGTGTATTTATATTGAGGTTATTGATACTCTGGTGTATTTATATTGAGGTTATTGATACTCTGGTGTATTTATATTGAGGTTATTGATACGTTGGTGTATTTATATTGAGGTTATTGATACTTTGGTGTATTTATATTGAGGTTATTGATACTTTGGTGTATTTATATTGAGGTTATTGATACTTTGGTGTATTTATATTGAGGTTATTGATACTTTGGTGTATTTATATTCATGTTATTGATACTGTGGTGTATTTATATTGAGGTTATTGATACTTTAGTGTATTTATATTGAGGTTATTGATACTGTGGTGTATTTATATTGAGGTTATTGATACTGTGGTGTATATATATTGAGGTTATTGATACTTTGGTGTATTTATATTGAGGTTATTGATACTGTGGTGTATATATATTGAGGTTATTGATACTGTGGTGTATTTATATTGAGGTTATTGATACTGTGGTGTATTTATATTGAGGTTATTGATACTGTGGTGTATTTATATTCAGGTTATTGATACTCTGGTGTATTTATATTGAGGTTATTGATACTCTGGTGTATTTATATTGAGGTTATTGATACGTTGGTGTATTTATATTGAGGTTATTGATACTGTGGTGTATTTATATTCAGGTTATTGATACTCTGGTGTATTTATGTTGAGGTTATTGATACTCTGGTGTATTTATATTGAGGTTATTGATACTCTGGTGTATTTATATTGAGGTTATTGATACTGTGGTGTATTTATATTGAGGTTATTGATACTCTGATGTATTTATATTGAGGTTATTGATACTTTGGTGTATTTATATTGAGGTTATTGATACTCTGGTGTATTTATATTGAGGTTATTGATACGTTGGTGTATTTATATTGAGGTTATTGATACTTTGGTGTATTTATATTGAGGTTATTGATACTTTGGTGTATTTATATTGAGGTTATTGATACTGTGGTGTATTTATATTGAGGTTATTGATACTCTGGTGTATTTATATTGAGGTTATTGATACTGTGGTGTATTTATATTGAGGTTATTGATACTGTGGTGTATTTATATTCAGGTTATTGATACTCTGGTGTATATATATTGAGGTTATTGATACTTTGGTGTATTTATATTGAGGTTATTGATACTTTGGTGTATTTATATTGAGGTTATTGATACTTTGGTGTATTTATATTGAGGTTATTGATACTTTGGTGTATTTATATTGAGGTTATTGATACTGTGGTGTATTTATATTGAGGTTATTGATACTTTGGTGTATTTATATTGAGGTTATTGATACTTTGGTGTATTTATATTGAGGTTATTGATACTTTGGTGTATTTATATTGAGGTTATTGATACTGTGGTGTATTTATATTGAGGTTATTGATACTCTGGTGTATTTATATTGAGGTTATTGATACTGTGGTGTATTTATATTCAGGTTATTGATACTCTGGTGTATTTATATTGAGGTTATTGATACTGTGGTGTATTTATATTCAGGTTATTGATACTGTGGTGTATATATATTGAGGTTATTGATACTTTGGTGTATTTATATTGAGGTTATTGATACTGTGGTGTATTTATATTGAGGTTATTGATACTTTGGTGTATTTATATTCAGGTTATTGATACTCTGGTGTATTTATATTCAGGTTATTGATACTCTGGTGTATTTATATTGAGGTTATTGATACTGTGGTGTATTTATATTGAGGTTATTGATACTGTGGTGTATTTATATTGAGGTTATTGATACTTTGGTGTATATATATTGAGGTTATTGATACTTTGGTGTATTTATATTGAGGTTATTGATACTTTGGGTTATTTATATTGAGGTTATTGATACTGTGGTGTATTTATATTGAGGTTATTGATACTTGTTTCTTCGTGTCCAGCATCGTTCCCATGTGGTCGCCAGGACAGAGAGTTGTCGTTGTACCGAAGTCGCTCTCTGTGGCGTCACTCTGAGCGTCTCAACGTCACCATGGAGACGGACGCCATGTTGGATGACAACAGCACGGACAGTTGGGAGGCTAAACTGAACTTCACAGAGACGGAGGAGGAGCTGATGACAGTGAACGCCACGTCTGGACAGAGAGGGGTTAATGAGACGGAGCTTGGGGTGACTGGTCGTATCATAGGCGGAGTCCTGGAGAAACCAGGAGGGAGTCCCTGGCAGGTCTGGAGACATCATCTTAGACCCATTTAAAGCAGCTAGAATGTGTATTTTAATAATTATAATAATAATAATAATAATAATACCAGTTATTGTTGAATCTCTGAACATCGTTGACTCTGTGTGTGTGTTCAGGTTCTGATCCACAGGTCTGATGGGTACGGGTTCTGTGGAGGGACTCTGGTCTCTGATCGATGGGTGGTCTCTGCTGCTCACTGCCTGGAAGAGACCGCAGACCACGTAACTATAGGTGACCATGTTACTGTAGGTGACCACGTTACTGTAGGTGACCACGTTACTGTAGGTGACCACGTTAACACAGGTGACCACGTTACTGTAGGTGACCACGTTACTATAGGGGACCACGTTACCACAGGTGACCACGTTACCGTAGGTGACCACGTTACCGCAGGTGACCACGTTAGGTGACCACGTTACTGTAGGTGACCACGTTACTGTAGGTGACCACGTTACTGTAGGTGACCACGTTACTATAGGTGACCACGTTACCACAGGTGACCACATTACTATAGGTGACCACGTTACTGTAGGTGACCACGTTACTGTAGGTGACCATGTTACTATAGGTGACCACGTTACCACAGGTGACCACAATACTATAGGTGACCACGTTACTGTAGGTGACCACGTTACTATAGGTGACCACGTTACCACAGGTGACCACAATACTATAGGTGACCACGTTACTGTAGGTGAGCACGTTACCATAGGTGAGCACGTTACTGTAGGTGACCACGTTACTATAGGTTACCATAGGTTACTATAGGTTACAGTAGGTGACCACGTTACTATAGGTGACCAGGTAACTATAGGTGATCAGGTAACTATAGATGACCACGTTACTATATGTTACCATAGGTAACTATAGGTGACCACGTTACTATAGGTTACCATAGGTAACTATAGGTGACCACGTTACTATAGGTGACCAGGTAACTACAGGTGACCACGTTACTATAGGTTACCATAGGTAACTATAGGTGACCACGTTACAGTAGGGGACCACGTTACTATAGGTGACCAGGTAACTATAGGTGACCACGTTACTATAGGTTACCATAGGTAACCATAGGTGACCACATTACTATGGGTGACCACGTTACTATAGGTGACCAAGTAACTACAGGTGACCACGTTACTATAGGTTACCATAGGTAACTATAGGTGACCACGTTACTATAGGTTACAGTAGGTGACCACGTTACTATAGGTGACCAGGTAACTATAGGTGACCAGGTAACTATAGGTGACCACTTTACTGTAGGTTACCATAGGTAACTATAGGTGACCACGTTACTATAGGTGACAAGGTAACTACAGGTGACCAGGTAACTATAGGTGACCACTTTACTGTAGGTTACCATAGGTAACTATAGGTGACCACGTTACTATAGGTTACCATAGGTAACTATAGGTGACCACGTTACTATAGGTGACCAGGTAACTACAGGTGACCACGTTACTATAGGTTACCATAGGTAACTATAGGTGACCACGTTACAGTAGGGGACCACGTTACTATAGGTGACCAGGTAACTATAGGTGACCACGTTACTATAGGTTACCATAGGTAACTATAGGTGACCACATTACTATGGGTGACCACGTTACTATAGGTGACCAAGTAACTACAGGTGACCACGTTACTATAGGTTACCATAGGTAACTATAGGTGACCAGGTAACTATAGGTGACCACTTTACTGTAGGTTACCATAGGTAACTATAGGTGACCACGTTACTATAGGTGACAAGGTAACTACAGGTGACCAGGTAACTATAGGTGACCACTTTACTGTAGGTTACCATAGGTAACTATAGGTGACCACGTTACTATAGGTGACAAGGTAACTACAGGTGACCACGTTACTATAGGTTACCATAGGTAACTATAGGTGACCACATTACTATGGGTGACCACGTTACTATAGGTGACCAAGTAACTACAGGTGACCACGTTACTATAGGTTACCAAGTAACTATAGGTGACCACGTTACTATAGGTGACCAGGTAACTATAGGTGACCACGTTACTATAGGTTACCATAGGTAACTATAGGTGACCACATTACTATGGGTGACCACGTTACTATAGGTGACCAAGTAACTACAGGTGACCACGTTACTATAGGTTACCATAGGTAACTATAGGTGACCACGTTACTATAGGTTACAGTAGGTGACCACGTTACTATAGGTGACCAGGTAACTATAGGTGACCAGGTAACTATAGGTGACCACTTTACTGTAGGTTACCATAGGTAACTATAGGTGACCACGTTACTATAGGTGACAAGGTAACTACAGGTGACCACGTTACTATAGGTTACCATAGGTAACTATAGGTGACCACGTTACTATAGGTTACCATAGGTTACTATAGGTTACTATAGGTGACCACATTACTATAGGTTACCATAGGTTACTATAGGTTACTATAGGTGACCACGTTACTATAGGTTACCATAGGTTACTATAGGTTACCATAGGTTACTATAGGTTACTATAGGTGACCACATTACTATAGGTTACCATAGGTTACTATAGGTTACTATAGGTGACCACGTTACTATAGGTTACCATAGGTTACTATAGGTTACTATAGGTGACCACGTTACTATAGGTGACTAGGTAACTACAAGCGACCACGTGTCTGAGTGTGTGTTCCTGGTTCATGTATAGTTTCATACCAACAGGTGAATAATGTCTCTGTACAGGTGATGTGTACTATAGGTTACTACAGGTGACCACGTTACTATAGGTTACTATAGGTGACCAGGGACCTATAGGTGACCACGTTACTATAGGTTACTATAGGTTATTATAGGTGACCACTTTACTATAGGTGACCAGGTAACTACAAGCGACCACGTGTCTGAATGTGTGTTCGTGGTTCATGTATAGTTTCATACCAACAGGTGAATAATGTCTCTGTGTACAGGTGATGTGTACTATAGGTTACTACAGGTGACCACGTAACTATAGGTAACTATAGGTGACCAGGTAACTACAGGTGACCAGGTAACTACAGGCTACCACGTGTATGAGTGTTTCCTCCTGGTTCGTGTGTAGTTTCATACCAACAGGTGAATAATGTGTCTGTGTACAGGTGATTATGATAAGCTGCGTCCTGATCCAGGTGAGCAACTGATAAAGGTTCAGAAGGTCTTCGTCCACCCTCACTTCCACTCCTTCACCTTCGACAGCGACATCGCTCTGCTGTACCTCGCCCGGCCCGTCGTCAGGAGCCCCACCGCCGTCCCCGCCTGCCTTCCCGACCCCCACCTGTCCTCCTACCTGCTGCAGGTAACTTTATTCATAACATCGACGGTTTTCAGTCTGCACGGCGAGGAGCAGATGTGAGGTCAGAGCTGATGGTGTTTGTGTGTTCAGGAGGAGAACCGTGGCATGGTGACGGGCTGGGGGCTCACTCGCTACATGGGCAGGTCCTCCCGCTTCCTCAGGAAGGTGACACTGCCGGTGGTCAGCTACCGAGACTGCACCGCCTCCACCGTACAGGTGATCACATCCACATCCACTGAATACAGTACACACTGAATACAGTACACACAGTACACACTGTGCACACAGTACACACTGTACACACAGTACACTCTGTATACAGTACACACAGTACACACAGTACACACTGTACACACTGTACACACAGTTCACACAGTACACACTATACACACTGAATACATTACACACAGTACACACAGTACACACTGTACACACAGTACACACAGTACACACTGAATACATTACACACAGTACACACAGTACACACTGTACACACTGTACACACAGTTCACACAGTACACACTATACACACTGAATACATTACACACAGTACACACAGTACACACTGTACACACTGTACACACAGTACACACAGTACACACTATACACACTGAATACATTACACACTGTACACACAGTACACACAGTACACACTGTACACACTGTACACACAGTACACACAGTACACACTATACACACTGAATACAGTACACACAGTACACACTATAAGTCTAAAAGTAGTTTCAGAGCTTTGGGAGAATACTACTAAACAGTATTTTCTGTTATTTTGTCTAAAAATATTTGACATCAGATTCATGTAAAATGTGTCCTCAGTGTCTCCGGCCGTCTCTAACAGGATGTGTCCTCAGTGTCTCCGGCCGTCTCTAACAGGATGTGTCCTCAGTGTCTCCGGCCGTCTCTAACAGGATGTGTCCTCAGTGTCTCCGGCCGTCTCTAACAGGATGTGTCCTCAGTGTCTCCGGCCGTCTCTAACAGGATGTGTCCTCCGTGTCTCCGGCCGTCTCTAACAGGATGTGTCCTCAGTGTCTCTGGCCGTCTCTAACACGATGTTTCTGTCTGTGTCCGTCCCGCAGGTGATCACAGACAACATGTTCTGTGCAGGTTACCTGGACGTCGGTATGGACGCCTGCAGCGGAGACAGCGGAGGACCGTTCGTGGTGAACTACAGAGGGACCTGGTTCCTGACTGGAGTGGTCAGCTGGGGAGAGAAATGTGCTGCCAAGGGGAAATACGGAGTTTATACCCGCCTGGGGAACTTCCTGAATTGGATCAGAGACACCATGGAGACGGCGGACGTTAATGGTACCGAGAGCTGAGACGCTGAGACACAATCGTTGGTCTTTAAAGCAAGAAACAAAACTAACGTCTGTAAAATGATTAACTACAGAAACTCAAAGATTTTCAGAAAATGTGAAAGTGGTTAGGGGTTAGGGTTATATCTCGGGAACGGTCTAGACCGTAGTCGGGGTTAGGGGGTTAGGGGTTAGGGGTTAGGGGTTAGGGGTTAGGGTTATATCTCGGGAACGGTCTAGACCGTAGTCGGGGTTAGGGGGTTAGGGGTTAGGGGTTAGGGGTTAGGGTTATATCTCGGGAACGGTCTAGACCGTAGTCGGGGTTAGGGGGTTAGGGGTTAGGGGTTAGGGTTATATCTCGGGAACGGTCTAGACCGTAGTCGGGGTTAGGGGGCTAGGGGGTTAGGGGTTAGGGTTATATCTCGGGAACGGTCTAGACCGTAGTCGGGGTTAGGGGGTTAGGGGGTTAGGGGTTAGGGGTTAGGGTTATATCTCGGGAACGGTCTAGACCGTAGTCGGGGTTAGGGGGTTAGGGGTTAGGGGTTAGGGTTATATCTCGGGAACGGTCTAGACCGTAGTCGGGGTTAGGGGGTTAGGGGTTAGGGGTTAGGGTTATATCTCGGGAACGGTCTAGACCGTAGTCGGGGTTAGGGGGTTAGGGGTTAGGGGTTAGGGTTATATCTCGGGAACGGTCTAGACCGTAGTCAGGGTGAGGGGGTTAGGGGGTTAGGTTTATATCTCGGGAACGGTCTAGACCGTAGTCGGGGTGAGGGGGTTAGGGGGTTAGGGTTATATCTCGGGAACGGTCTAGACCGTAGTCAGGGTTAGGGGGTTAGGGGGTTAGGTTTATATCTCGGGAACGGTCTAGACCGTAGTCGGGGTGAGGGGGTTAGGGGGTTAGGGTAATATCTCGGGAACGGTCTAGACCATAGTTAGGGTTAGGGGGTTAGGGTTATATCTCGGGAACGGTCTAGACCGTAGTCAGGGTTAGGGGGTTAGGGTTATATCTCGGGAACGGTCTAGACCATAGTTAAGGTTTAGGGGTTAGGGTTTAGCGGTTAGGGGGTTAGGGTTATATCTCGGGAACGGTCTAGACCGTAGTTACGGTTAGGGGGTTAGGGGGTTAGGGTTATATCTCGGGAACGGTCTAGACCATACTCAGGGTTAGGGGTTATGGGTTAGGGTTATATCTCGGGAACGGTCTAGACCGTAGTTAGGGCTAGGGGTTTAGGGGTTATGGTTATATCTCGGGAGCAGTCTAGACCATAGTGAGGGCTAGGGGGTTAGGGGTTGGGGGTTAGGGTTATATCTCGGGAACGGTCTAGACGGTAGCTAGGTGACAGTTTTATGTTTCTCTTTCTTTCTATTTTGTGTTGCTGTTGTTAATTGGTCATACTTTTATGGCTATATATAAAGTATACTGTATATATAGCCATTTCACAATCTTGACTGTATGCACGACTTGTTTTGGGGGTAATAGCTCCGTAGATGTGTTGCCAACTGTACACACGCATCAATACGCAGAACCTTTGATACCTTACTATGTATTAAAGTCATCTTAGCGTTATAATTCTTAGAATATTCTCCTGATCTGGAGGAGGTTCCTGTTACTGAGTTGTTGGAGGTGAGTGTACAGCTGCATACAGGAGCTCTTGATGGGCTAAGCACTAACACGTGCAGTGCTTTACTTTAACCCCAAGGTGACTGCCGATGCTCTTGGATTTTAACCTGCTTTGATTTTGATTCTTTGTGTTCATTTGAGTCCAGAGGCTCCCTGGTTGTTACTCTATTTTCATTTTGCACCTGCAAAATAACAGATTGTCATTCATTTGATATACATACATGTATATAAATATATAAAAAGTATATATATGAACATAAAGCAGATTTTTATTTCAACAAGGTGCCACTTCATCCTGCTGATTCTTTTGGACACAACTAAGTATTTTGCAGAAGTTGTGATTATTTCTGTTGAGAAGACAGTCTGAATTTCCTGAAGTCTGTTGACATCACACACAGGTATGATGAGGGTCCATTCCTGAGGACATGTACGTGCAATAATATACTCATAACCCCGCCCAAAGACGTTAGCCACGCCCACTTTCATAACTCATGAACCGTTTGTCGTAGAGGCTTGTGGGAGGAATCATATATCTCAGCAGAGAGTTCCTGTTTCACTGGTGTAGGTAAGCCCCACCCCCAACATTTAGCCACGCCCCCTCTTTCATTAGTTGCGAGTACAAATAATATGGCCTTTCATGTAAATGCCAAAACAATCAGCAGGACACCGCAGGGAATTGAACCCCATCCCAGTAAACCAGGAGTACCATTACCAGTGCCTTTTGCTTTTTGACGCTACATGGAAAGTAAAGCAAAATCTGCATTAGCAACAGCATATGAGTGGCAGCATTTCACAGTGGGGCATAATCGTACTGTATTTTGTTTACCAAATGTGAATATTTATGTCATTAAAGCAGTTTTGAATAACTGTTATATGATATAAATGTTTGTCAAAGAAATTTTAGTTCTAAATGCTGTTGGAATGCAGGAAACTAAACCTTTTTTTTTTTTTCTTTTTTTTTTGGGAACACATTAAATAACAAACAATAACTTATAGAGAAAACATGCATACAATGTAAAAGTTTTCAAAATATATGAACACAAAAACAAACAACTGCATATCATCTTGCGATGGTAACTACAGACGTAGGCAAAGTTGTTGGTACCCTTCCGTTAAAGAGAAAACACCCCACAATGGTCACTGAAATAACTTGAAACTGACAAAAGTAATAATAAATAAAAAATTACTAAAAACGAACTAATGAAAATCAGACATTGTTTTCGAATTGTGGTTCAACAGAATCATTTAAAAAAACAAACTAATGAAACTGACCTGGACAAAAATGATGGTAGCCCTAGAAAAGATGTAAAATAATGTGACCATAGGGACATGTTAAACTAAGGTGTGTCCTGTAAATAGCATCACAGGTATCTTCAAACTTGTAATCAGTCAGTCTGCCTATTTAAAGGGTGAAAAGTAGTCACTGTGCTGTTTGGTGTCATGGTGTGTACCACACTGAACATGGACCACAGAAAGCTAAGGAGAGAGTTGTCTCAGGAGATCAGAAAGAACATTATAGACCTTCATGTTAAAGGTAAAGGCTATAAGACCATCTCCAAGCAGCTTGATGTTCCTGTGACTACAGCTGCACATATTATTCAGAAGTTTAAGGTCCATGGGACTGTAGCCTACCTCCCTGGACGTGGCCGCAAGAGGAACATTGATGACATATTGAAGAGACGGATAATACGAATGGTAACCAAAGAGCCCAGAACAACTTCCAAAGAGATTAGAGGTGAACTCCAAGGTCAAGGTACATCAGTGTCAGATCGCACCATCCGTCACTGTTTGAGCCAAAGTGGACTTAATGGAAGACGACCCAGGAGGACACCAAATCATAAAAAAGCGAGACTGGAATTTGCCAAAATGCATATT
Organism: Sebastes fasciatus; assembly: GCF_043250625.1. Lineage (NCBI taxonomy): Eukaryota > Metazoa > Chordata > Actinopteri > Perciformes > Sebastidae > Sebastes > Sebastes fasciatus. The sequence goes on along the minus strand of NC_133795.1, from coordinate 46,593,485 downwards.
GACAAGCCACAAAGCTTCTGGGAGAATGTCCTTTGGACAGATGAGACAAAACTGGAGCTTTTTGGCAAGTCACATCAGCTCTATGTTCACAGACGAAGAGATGAAGCATCCAAAGAAAAGAACACTGTACCTAATGTGAAACATGGAGGAGGCTCGGTTATGTTCTGGGGCTGCTTTGTTGCATCTGGCACAGGGTGTCTTGAATCTGTGCAGGGTGCAATGAAATCTCAAGACTATCAAGGCATTCTGGAGCCAAATGTGCTGCCCAGTGTCAGAAAGCTTGGTCTCAGTTGCAGGTCATGGGTCCTCAAACAGGATAACGACCCAAAACACAGCAAAAAACACCCAAGAATGGCTAAGAACAAAACATTGGACTATTCTGAAGTGGCCTTCTATGAGCCCTGATCTAAATCCTATTGAACATCTGTGGAAGGAGCTGAAACATGCAGTCTGGAGAAGGCACCCTTCAAACCTGAGACAGCTGGAGCAGTTTGCTCACGAGGAGTGGGCCAACATACCTGTCGACAGGTGCAGAAGTCTCATTGAGAGTTACAGAAATCACTTGATTGCAGTGATTGCCTCAAAAGGTTGTGCAACTAAATATTAAGTTAAGGGTACCATCATTTTTGTCTAGGCCAGTTTCATTAGTTTGTTTTTTTAAATGATTCTGCTGAACCATAATTCAAAAACAATGTCTGATTTTCATTAGTTAATTTTCAGTGAATTTTTATTTATTATTACTTTTGTCAGTTTCAAGTTATTTCAGTGACCATTTTTGGTTTTTCTTTCTTTAACGGAAGGGTACCAACGATTTTGCCTACGTCTGTATATGATATGAATGTTTGTCAAAACAATGTTAGTTCTAAATGAAGTAAAATATATATATATTTTTTTGGGAACACACATTAAAGAACAAACAATAACCCATAGAGAAAACATACATATTATATAATACTATGTAAACATTTTCAAAATATATAAACAAAAACAAATAACTGCATATCATCTTGTAATGGGATAACTTTAGCTACAGGTCCCTTCCCCACTTCCTACCCAGTACTTCCAGTGCTCTTACTCAGACTACGCACATCTTTGAACTCGGCTTTCATTTCGATCTCAACTACACATCTGTAAAGTTTTGTGACTGCCTCTTGCACGGTTATGACGCTATCACGCTGACAAAATCTGTCCAGAAATATAAACGCCATGTAATTACTAAAAATTACTCCTATGTTAGTTCCCCCTACAGAAGGTGTGTCCAGGACCACATTTTGCAAGGATGACACATACAGCAGCAACAACCCCACCTCGGTTGCCAAATACAGCTGAACACATGAGTTACACCTACAGCTGTCACAAGTCTTAAGTTATTATGCCATGTTATTTTGGGATGTTCTACATTTAAAAGAACATACAATCCCCTCATGATCACTGAAATAGGTTGGCAATACTTGACGACACTAACATTTCCAAACGGGGAATAGTCACCAGATTGCTTAATCTGACGTAATCTTCCATGGATATAAAACAACAGTTTATGATCAACCATGGAGATTTCGTCGATTATCAAAATCTGCAAACTACTATATTTAGCACGTAAAGAATTAAGCTTCTCTTCACCCAATGGCGTGTAAGGTAAGCGTACATCTTTCCCGATACTAAATGTGCTGTGAATAGTAGCTCCATGTAAATTATATGCAGCTATCCCTGTAGGAGCAGTTAACAAAACACAAATGTCATCAGGATGACGACACGCTGTCGACAACAACCTCATAGCCTCGTACTGAATAGCCTTTATCAAATGACTTTTACCTGTCCCTGCACCACCTGTAATGAAAACATGTAATGGGTCTGGCTTTTTCCCCATTACCTTATCCAAACACCACTGTCTGATCTGATAAAAAATACACATCTGTGTCTCATTCAGAGATCGAAGTAACGCCAAACCGTCATTTCTGCACATGATGTTATTTTTATTTTCTAAATGTGCAACTTGCTCCCTACTCACTCCTAAGTCAGGAATATTTTCTAACTGCTCATCCTCTACCTGTTTTTCATCTCTAAGTAGCTGTTTGCATTCTAAACGCTCTAATTCTTGCTCTTGGCACAGCTCGCACCAGGCATTTTCTACAACACCACCACCATCAATTGTATTCTGGATATTATCCAACTCATCTGCGTCCTTTTCAAATTTGCTTCTATTTATACCAACAACAGACTTAACCAAATGAAGCAACCCATCACCTAATCTCACACGACCACTACTGTAAAACTGCTCATACGTCTCAAAACCTGCTGGTTTTAGCTGCACATCCTTACGATACGGCATGAACAACTGTAGAATACTCTGATAAAACAGTTCTGGATTCTTTGTCTCAGAAAAGCACGCATACTGAACAACTGCAGGTTGTGTACGTGTCCTTTGCATAACAAAACCTAAATCATTGTTTAGTTTAATCCTATTATCAGACTTTTTGTTTTTAGACAAAACACGATACTCTGATGCAAACGTTGCCATACACATGTCGTTAAAACCGGAATCTTTCGGCCTATTCTTATATCTATCAACAGAACTAGTCATCCACATGTCGTCTTTGGTAAGATTCTTAGATAACGCCTTTGTTTTAACACACTTAAAGGCAAACTCATTTTAACAACATTATCCCCTACAGGCACAAAAACAACTTTCCTTGAGCATTCCTTCAGATGCATATTAGTTAACCTATACACAGCCTCCTGAGCACACACATCTCTGTTGTGTAAATACACACACCCTACATTTTTCAATGCATCTTTTGCAATAGCATTTCCTTCCTTAGCTGCTTCCCTTTGTGCATTTCCTAACAACAGTCCCATCTCTTTTTCTGCCTTTGAAATATAAGAAATGATGTACACTACACATGCATATGCGTCAACCACATACTGGATGTCCATATTTGCATTCCAGCATTTTAATAGAGGTTTACTATATTGATTAATCCAAACTTCATTGGCCTGCCTTTTCAACACAACATGTGTTTTTCTACCAAAAGACTTATATGCAGCTTCAAAAACTCTTTGATTTATACCTAAATGTTCAAACAACTGTTCTACACTATCATAACTAGCATGCTCATCTGAAAGAGTGTCTTTAATTGCCTTCAGAATTTTCGATGCAACCTCCTTATCCATTTTTGCAGAGTTTTTCTGCCCCTGATTCTTGCACTCACAATGTGCCAACCCATTTGCTGCATCTACCTTACACTTGCATGGTTTCTCTACTTCGTCTTCATGACATATAAATGTGCGAGCTGATGCTGGCCTGGGAAAATTGAAACGACAAACAGATTTATTCTTTTTACACATTTTGAATGCCGCTTTGAATGCTGTTGCACAGACGTCACAATGTCCTTTAACGGTTCATCTTGTGATGGTGGTCCAGGCCTGAGGTCATTTTCATGTCCATATACACTCATAGCCCCACCCCCTACACATTAGCCCCGCCCCCTTTCATAACTCATGAACCGTTTGTCGTAGAGTCTCGTGGCAGACGTCGTGGCGCTTGTCAGAGTTTCGGTTTCACTGTACCCGCCTCGCGAGGTGGGGCGAGGGCCCGTTCATCGCTGCTCGCAGCTTTAATTACATGTTCAGATCAATATAAACACACAGAATGTTAATATTTACATGTTTAGTTTAATATAAACACACAGAATGTTAATATTTACATGTTTAGTTTAATATAAACACACAGAATGTTCATATTTACATGTTTAGTTTAATATAAACACACAGTATGTTGTGTAACTTTAAATAGGTTGGTTGCAGTGTACTTTGTGAGCAGGTGGTTTACTTTGAGTACAACCTATATTGGTTAATTTAATTGTCTGTAATTGGTTGTTTATGTGTCATGTCATTTTCCCTGGTTGTGATTGGCTGAGGGGCTGTGGGGGCGGGACTAGTGAGGAGCGGCGGGACGGAGGAGATTGAGAAAAGCTAGTGAAAGAGATGTAGTAATTAGAGATGTAGTAATCAGAGATGTAATCAGAGATGTAGTAATCAGAGATGTAGTAATCAGAGATGTAGTAATTAGAGATGTAGTAATTAGAGATGTAGTAATCAGAGATGTAGTAATTAGAGATGTAGTAATCAGAGATGTAGTAATCAGAGATGTAGTAATTAGAGATGTAGTAATCAGAGATGTAATCAGAGATGTAGTAATCAGAGATGTAGTAATCAGAGATGTAGTAATCAGAGATGTAATCAGAGATGTAGTAATTAGAGATGTAGTAATCAGAGATGTAGTAATTAGAGATGTAGTAATCAGAGATGTAGTAATCAGAGATGTAGTAATCAGAGATGTAGTAATCAGAGATGTAATCAGAGATGTAGTAATTAGAGATGTAGTAATCAGAGATGTAGTAACTAGAGATGTAGTAATCAGAGATGTAGTAATCAGAGATGTAATCAGAGATGTAGTAATTAGAGATGTAGTAATCAGAGATGTAGTAATTAGAGATGTAGTAATCAGAGATGTAGTAATCAGAGATGTAGTAATCAGAGATGTAATCAGAGATGTAGTAATTAGAGATGTAGTAATCAGAGATGTAATCAGAGATGTAGTAATCAGAGATGTAATCAGAGATGTAGTAATGAGAGATGTAGTAATTAGAGATGTAGTAATTAGAGATGTAGTAATTAGAGATGTAATCAGAGATGTAGTAATCAGAGGTAGTAATCAGAGATGTAGTAATTAGAGATGTAGTAATGAGAGATGTAGTAATGAGAGATGTAGTAATTAGAGATGTAGTAATCAGAGATGTAATCAGAGATGTAGTAATCAGAGATGTAGTAATCAGAGATGTAGTAATTAGAGATGTAATCAGAGATGTAGTAATGAGAGATGTAGTAATGAGAGATGTAGTAATTAGAGATGTAGTAATCAGAGATGTAATCAGAGATGTAGTAATCAGAGATGTAGTAATTAGAGATGTAGTAATCAGAGATGTAGTAATGAGAGATGTAATCAGAGATGTAGTAATGAGAGATGTAGTAATTAGAGATGTAGTAATTAGAGATGTAGTAATCAGAGATGTAGTAATTAGAGATGTAGTAATTAGAGATGTAGTAATCAGAGATGTAGTAATTAGAGATGTAGTAATCAGAGATGTAGTAATTAGAGATGTAGTAATTAGAGATGTAGTAATCAGAGATGTAGTAATTAGAGATGTAGTAATCAGAGATGTAGTAATTAGAGATGTAGTAATCAGAGATGTAGTAATTAGAGATGTAGTAATCAGAGATCTAATCAGAGATGTAGTAATGAGAGATGTAGTAATTAGAGATGTAGTAATCAGAGATCTAATCAGAGATGTAGTAATGAGAGATGTAGTAATGAGAGATGTAATCAGAGATGTAGTAATGAGAGATGTAGTAATCAGAGATCTAATCAGAGATGTAGTAATGAGAGATGTAATCAGAGATGTAGTAATGAGAGATGTAGTAATGAGAGATGTAATCAGAGATGTAGTAATCAGAGATGTAGTAATTAGAGATGTAGTAATCAGAGATGTAGTAATTAGAGATGTAGTAATCAGAGATGTAGTAATGAGAGATGTAGTAATGAGAGATGTAGTAATTAGAGATGTAGTAATCAGAGATGTAATTAGAGATGTAGTAATCAGAGATGTAGTAATTAGAGATGTAATCAGAGATGTAGTAATTAGAGATGTAGTAATCAGAGATGTAGTAATTAGAGATGTAGTAATCAGAGATGTAATCAGAGATGTAGTAATGAGAGATGTAGTAATGAGAGATGTAGTAATTAGAGATGTAGTAATCAGAGATGTAATTAGAGATGTAGTAATCAGAGATGTAATCAGAGATGTAGTAATCAGAGATGTAGTAATTAGAGATGTAGTAATTAGAGATGTAGTAATTAGAGATGTAGTAATTAGAGATGTAGTAATTAGAGATGTAGTAATTAGAGATGTAGTAATCAGAGATGTAATCAGAGATGTAGTAATGAGAGATGTAGTAATGAGAGATGTAGTAATTAGAGATGTAGTAATCAGAGATGTAATTAGAGATGTAGTAATCAGAGATGTAATCAGAGATGTAGTAATCAGAGATGTAGTAATTAGAGATGTAGTAATTAGAGATGTAGTAATCAGAGATGTAATCAGAGATGTAGTAATGAGAGATGTAGTAATGAGAGATGTAGTAATTAGAGATGTAGTAATCAGAGATGTAATTAGAGATGTAGTAATCAGAGATGTAGTAATCAGAGATGTAGTAATGAGAGATGTAGTAATCAGAGATGTAATTAGAGATGTAGTAATCAGAGATGTAGTAATGAGAGATGTAGTAATTAGAGATGTAGTAATCAGAGATGTAATTAGAGATGTAGTAATTAGAGATGTAGTAATCAGAGATTTACTGTGTAAAGTGTGTTTGTTAGTTATAGTGCTGTATAAACTAGAGCATCAGATTGCGAGCCAGTGAAACGCTGGATGTAAACATAGTGACTATCGACCGGAGCTGATATCGCGCCGTTAGCCTTTCTAGCTAACTAGTCAAGCTAACTACCGCAGAAGGACACTGAACTGCCCAGAGAGCCTCCAGGTGACCCGGATGAAGCCTGGTAGCTCCTCTGGCAACGAGGAAGAAGATTTCACCCGTCAGCCGGCAACAGTCAGCTAGCATCACGGTCAGCTATCATCCTCTGTAGCTGTTGGCATCCCGTTCTGAGGTTCAACATCAGGACTCTGTGATACAAACTCTGCTACACTACCAGCTCTACTATCAGTACCACGATGAGTACTCAGCTCTACTATCAGCACCACGATGAGTACTCAGCTCTACTATCAGCACCACGATGAGTACTCAGCTCTACTATCAGCACCACGATGAGTACTCAGCTCTACTATCAGTACCACGATGAGTACTCAGCTCTACTATCAGTACCACGATGAGTACTCAGCTCTACTATCAGCACCACGGTGAGTACTCAGCTCTACTATCAGTACCACGGTGAGTACTCAGCTCTACTATCAGCACCACGATGAGTACTCAGCTCTACTATCAGCACCACGATGAGTACTCAGCTCTACTATCAGTACCACGATGAGTACTCAGCTCTACTATCAGTACCACGGTGAGTACTCAGCTCTACTATCAGTACCACGATGAGTACTCAGCTCTACTATCAGTACCACGGTGAGTACTCAGCTCTACTATCAGCACCACGATGAGTACTCAGCTCTACTATCAGCACCACGATGAGTACTCAGCTCTACTATCAGTACCACAGTGAGTACTCAGCTCTACTATCAGCACCACGGTGAGTACTCAGCTCTACTATCAGCACCACGGTGAGTACTCAGCTCTACTATCAGCACCACGGTGAGTACTCAGCTCTACTATCAGCACCACGATGAGTACTCAGCTCTACTATCAGCACCACGATGAGTACTCAGCTCTACTATCAGCACCACGATGAGTACTCAGCTCTACTATCAGCACCACGATGAGTACTCAGCTCTACTATCAGTACCACGATGAGTACTCAGCTCTACTATCAGCACCACGGTGAGTACTCAGCTCTACTATCAGCACCACGGTGAGTACTCAGCTCTACTATCAGCACCACGGTGAGTACTCAGCTCTACTATCAGTACCACGGTGAGTACTCAGCTCTACTATCAGTACCACGGTGAGTACTCAGCTCTACTATCAGTACCACGGTGAGTACTCAGCTCTACTATCAGTACCACGGTGAGTACTCAGCTCTACTATCAGTACCACGATGAGTACTCAGCTCTACTATCAGCACCACGATGAGTACTCAGCTCTACTATCAGCACCACGATGAGTACTCAGCTCTTATTGTTCTGGCTGGTTAGACAGAGAAACATTCTCAACTGGTTCTGACCACCACGTTACCAAACATCAACCAGGCCTTCTAACAGACATCGGGTTGTTTTCATTAATGGTGCTTTTCTGTTTGCCGGCTTGTGTGTGTGTATGAGAGTGTGATTGTGTACGTGTGCATATGAGAGAGAGAGAGACAGAGAGAGCGAGAGAGAGAGCCCACCAGGTTATTTTTGGTGAAGTAAAAGAAACCATAAGAGTTCATTGCATATCTTTTGGTACTGCTTTGTGTTATTTTTGGCTAGACCAAGTACATTAAAGGGTAACATACATGCTAGTGACCCCAGAAGGTTAAAGGAACATAGAAGATTGATTTGGGTTAATATTGACTTGTTTATCTCTGTGAAAGGTCAAAGTGCTATTTTCTTGGTATATTATTATTGAGAGTATTGTGAACCTTTTTATTTTATATATTTCTGATATTATCATTCCCTTTTAGTTAATAAATTGTTGGGGACATATTTGTTCTATGATTTTTGTTAGGTATAAACATAACCACAATGAAGCCACATATAAGAAATAGGGAACAAATAATTATTAATAACTAAACTTACAGCCACTTTCAGTTATGAGAGTTTATTTTATCACTTTAACTCCACTTGTCATGACAAGTTTTGGATATTGGGTTAGGGTAAGGATATGATAACCACGATGATCAAATTGATCATCCTCAATAACTCTTTGTGTGAACGTGACAGAGCGATGAGACCTTGACGTACATTTTTGGGGTCGTTCTTTCCACTGATAGAGCTGACAAGTCTGTGCGACTTTCGGTTGCGGAGTTACGCGACTTTTTTATAACCAAAAAAATTGATATCTCTGGAACGGAAGGTCGTAGAGACTCAGGACCAAGACTGGCGTGTTCGAATTATGTCAGACGGAGCACATTTCCAAGTGTCTACGACGTTCGGTTCGGGAGATATTCGCGAAAACGTGGGTTAGGGGTTAGGGGTTAGGGTTGGGGTTGGGGTTAGGTTTGGGTTATGGTTATGGTTAGGATTAGGGTTAGGGTTAGGTTTGGGTTATGGTTGGGGTTGATAGATCCGGTGGAGGTTTGTTTGCACTGGCCTAAAGATCTGTATGTAAGTGTGTGTGGCTGTATGATGCTTAATGTGTGAGCTGGTTCCTGTTCCTGTCGTGATGGATGGGTGAGGTGGCTGGAGCAGCTCTCTGCCCCGGGAGACCCGGGTTCGACTCCGAGACGAGGCGGAGGACCAGGTTGGGGTCAGGGTAAGGTATGGGGTTCAGGGTTAGGGTTAGGGTAAGAGGGTGGGTAGAGGTTAGGGTAAGATGGTTGAGTCAGGGTAAGGGTAAGGGTAAGGTTAGGGTTAGGGTTAGGGTTAGGTTAAGGGGATAAAAACTTCATCTGGAAATTTGCTCGAGTGGGTTTTGGGCTATATCTTTGGAACGGAATGTCGTAAAGACTCGGGATCAGTTTTGTTTAGTATTTTAGGGCTCCTTGAGTACGCTGGTCTTGGTCCTGAGTCGCTACAACCTTTCGTTCTCGAGTTATGGCACATTTTGGTTTTTGCTCGAGTGGAATTGTGTTGTATCTCGGGAATGGAAGGTCGTAGAGACTCAGATTCAAGTCAGGCGTGTTCAGCGTGGCCGAATTATGTCAGACGGAGCACATTTCCAAGTGTCTACGACGTTCGGTTCGGGAGATATTCGAGAAAACGTTCACCTATTGTTCGCTAATGGGACGCACGCGGGTGAGGGTGAGGGTGAGGGTGAGGGTGAGGGTTAGGGGTTAGGGTTAGGGTTAGGGTTAGGTTAAGGGGATAAAAACTTCATCTGGAAATTTCCCGGAGTGGGTTTTGGGCTATATCTTTGGAACGGAATGTCGTAAAGACTCGGGATCAGTTTTATTTTGTATTTTAGGGCTCCCTGAGTACGCTAGTCTTGGTCCTGAGTCTCTACAACCTTCCGTTCTCGAGATATGGCACATTTTGCCATTTCCCGGAGTGGAATTGTGTTGTATCTCGGGAACGGAAGGTCGTAGAGACTCAGATTCAAGTCAGGCGTGTTCAGCGTGGCCGAAATATGTCAGACGGAGCACATTTCCAAGTGTCTACGACGTTCGGTTCGGGAGATATGGGTTGCTAATTAGCCGCGCGCTAACTGCTAGCGCTAGCTGCCCGCGCTAGCTGCCCGCGCTAGCTGCTTGCGCTAGCTTGGAAGTGACTTACCCTCGATGAAGACTTCTCCTTGTTTACTGCTTCAAGAGGCTAGGGTTAGGGTTAGGTTTGGGTTATGGTTGGGGTTGATAGATCCGGTGGAGGTTTATTTGCACTGGCCTAAAGATCTGTATGTAAGTGTGTGTGGCTGTATGATGCTTTATGTGTGAGCTGGTTCCTGTTCCTGTCGGGTTAGGGTTAGGGTTAGGGTTAGGTTTGAGTTATGGTTGGGGTTTATGATCCAGTGGAGGTTTGTTTGCACTGGCCTAAAGATCTGTATGTAAGTGTGTGTGGCTGTATGATGCTTAATGTGTAAGTTGGTTCCTGTTCCTGTCGTGATGTATGGGTGAGGTGGCTGGAGCAACTCTCCGCCCCGGGAGACCCGGGTTCGAATCCCAGATGAGGCGGAGGACCAGGATGTGGTTAGGGCCCGAGGTTAGGGTTAGGGTAAAAGGGTGGGTAGAGGTTAGGGTAAGATGGTTGAGTCAGGGCAAGTTTAGGGGGTTGGGGTTCAAGTAGGGGGTCAGGGTAAGGTTAGAGGGTTAAGGTTAGAGGGTTAGAGGGTTAGGGTTAGGGTTAGGGGTTAGGGTTAGGGTTAGGGTTAGGGGTTAGGGTTAGGGTTAGGGTTAGGGTTAGGGGTTAGGGTTAGGGTTAGGGTTAGGTAAGGGCATGATAACCACGATGATCAAATTGATCATCCTTGATCATCCTCATTAACTCTTTGTGTGAACATGACAGAGCGATGAGACCTTGACGTACCCCCCCATTTTCGGGGTCGTTCTTTCCACTGATGGCACTGACAAGTCTGTGCGACTTTCGGTTGCGAAGTTACGCAACTTTTTTATATCAAAAAATGTATATCTCTGGAACGGAAGGTCGTAGAGACTCACAACCACGACAGGCGTGTTCAGCGTGGTCGAATTATGTCAGACAGAGCACGTTTCCAAGTGTCTACGACGTTCGGTTCGGGAGATATTCGAGAAAAACGTTAAATGTTTCAGAAACATCTTGTAGTGAACTGTTTAATTGTTAAATGTTTCAGAAACATCCTGTAGTGAACTGTTTAACTGTTAAATGTTTCAGAAACATCTTGTAGTGAACTGTTTAATTGTTAAATGTTTCAGAAACATCCTGTAGTGAACTGTTTAATTGTTTAATGTTTCAGAAACATCTTGTAGTGAACTGTTTAACTGTTAAATGTTTCAGAAACATCTTGTAGTGAACTGTTTAATTGTTAAATGTTTCAGAAACATCTTGTAGTGAACTGTTTAACTGTTAAATGTTTCAGAAACATCTTGTAGTGAACTGTTTAATTGTTTAATGTTTCAGAAACATCTTGTAGTGAACTGTTTAATTGTTAAATGTTTCAGAAACATCTTGTAGTGAACTGTTTAATTGTTTAATGTTTCAGAAACATCTTGTAGTGAACTGTTTAACTGTTAAATGTTTCAGAAACATCTTGTAGTGAACTGTTTAATTGTTAAATGTTTCAGAAACATCTTGTAGTGAACTGTTTAACTGTTAAATGTTTCAGAAACATCTTGTAGTGAACTGTTTAATTGTTAAATGTTTCAGAAACATCTTGTAGTGAACTGTTTAACTGTTAAATGTTTCAGAAACATCCTGTAGTGAACTGTTTAACTGTTAAATGTTTCAGAAACATCCTGTAGTGAACTGTTTAACTGTTAAATGTTTCAGAAACATCCTGTAGTGAAGTGTTTAATTGTTTAATGTTTCAGAAACATCTAGTAGTGAACTGTTTAACTGTTAAATGTTTCAGAAACATTGTTACAACCCGGAGTTGGTGTAGGGGTAAAGGGAGTAACATAGAGCCGATGTTATCAGGCAATCACTTGTTTATTTGTGAGTGATTGAAATTAAAGCAAAATAAACCATACAATGGATGGAATTACTACTAAATGAAAACGAGGGTTTAGGGTGGCCGAAAAGGAGAAAACAAGGCACACACCCTAGCCCTGCACAATCCTAACACACAGACAAATTACACAACTACCTCAATGCACCATTAAGTATAAACAAACACGAGTACCTCAAACTAGTTAACATTCAATATCACAATCTAAAGTCCACTGACTCCAGTGGGACTTATACACAATTTCTGGTTAACAATGTCAACACACAATCGAGAGGCACGGGGAACAGATCACTGATAATCACTGCCCGCCTTGGTCTGGTCACAGCTGGCCTTTAATTATTTCCCCTCGGCCCAGCCGGCTGGTGATTGGCTAATCACTTGTGACGTGGCAGAGGCAGGACCACAAACGGCGGGAAACAAAGGGCATCCCCCTGAGCGCGTTCCGGAGGCGTGGCCCCGAAGGCAATCCCCAAGACGTGACGTCGTCTTGGAGCGACGGGACAGCTGGGCGCACCAAGAGAAAAAGAACACAGGGAACAGCGCCGCACAGCAACATACAACAATACAATACTAACAATAACGAACGGTCACCTCGGCGACCGTAACACCCCCCCACATAAATACAAACCCACCGGAGTTGTCACAACCTCACATCCAAACAATACTCCTTACACTCTGGACAAGGCGTCGGCCACAATTTTTTCTGAACCCTTTTCGTTTAATCACAAGGTTACATCCACCTGGCTCTACAGTGTAACCGGCAACTTTCAGTTTACAAGAACACGGAAAATCGGGAGTAGCAAGTACCGGAGCATGGCACAGGAGAGCGGTTACACTCTCAAAATCACGGTGGTAATCTGGTGTCCATGCAGGGCTACCAATTACTTTTGAACGGGGAAAACCACTGAGATTACCCACGGCAGAACAAATAAAGACAATGCCAATTATCACAATGAGGCGAAGCAGATAATGAATAATTACCGTGGCAGACAAACATTTCCTCAGACTTTTGTCGGCCCTTTGAGCAGCGACGAGTTTTGGGCTGACAGAGAGTGTCGGTGCACTGTCTAACACCTCAAGCGTAGGCGTCACCTTACCCCCGGCGATGTCATTCCCCATTAACATTACGATGCCACGGATTGGCAACGCCGGGCAGACCGCTACAGGGAAGAAGCCGCTTATTAACTTGGACTGCACATGTACCCTGTGCACTGGCCGCGGAACACAACCCATTCCGATTCCACTGAGCATCGTACTGTAGCCACACGCCGTTTGATCTGAAAATGGTAACGATTTTGCAACTATAACAGACTGGGAACCCCCGGTGTCGCGCAAAATCTGTATTGGACGCTGATCACCTGGCGCGCCGGTTAGCGACACTAAGCCCTCCATAATAAACGGCCTGAAGCAGGGATCAGGACTATCATCATCACACGGGTCTGTGGGATTTCCAATACGCCCTGATTTAATTAAGCCGATGCCTTTAGGCTGGCGCACAGCCGGAGACGGCTCTTGCTCCTTACGTTTCAATAACAAACAATTTGCAATGACGTGTCCGGCCTTGTGGCAGTAGTAACACTCCCTCTCCTCTCTGCGCACGAGAGGAGCTCTGCTAGGACCTCTATCAACAGAGGCAGCGGGAACGAAACGAGGCCTGTCAGAAAAAGAGGACGAAGTGAACGTAACCTTGTGCGTAAGCATATACTCATCCGCCATAACAGCTGCAGCAGACAGAGTGTTTACTTTCTGCTCATTCAAATGCACAACCATGCGCTCAGGCAAACAATTTTTAAACTCTTCCAACAACATTAACTCACGAAGGGCAGAGAAATCATTACATTCCTTAGCGGAACACCATTTGTCAAAGAGACTTCCCTTATCCCTCGCAAACTCCACATAAGTTTGGGTGGCGGACTTTTTCTGGGCTCTAAATTTTTGCCTATAAGCCTCTGGCACCAATTCATAGGCGCGCAGAATGGCGGCTTTCACAGTGTCATAATCTTTACTAGCCTCAAGAGGGAGCGCTGCTACTACCTCTTGGGCTTTACCAGATAACCTACATTGTAGTAGTAGGGACCACATCTCAGCAGGCCATTTAAGAGCCAGCGCAATGCGCTCAAAGGCGCTAAAGTAACAGTCCACTTCGGTTTCTCGGAAATGGGGGACTAAAGCGATGCTTTTACTAATGTCAAAAGCTCTTTGTGAATAACTAGCGAGCATTGAGGGTGAGCCAGCTGACGCAGAAGCTGCCTCTGCCGTAAGAGTTTCCCTCCGTAAATCAATCTCCATTTGACGTAGCCTTACATCTTTATCTGCCTCTATCTCCAGTTTTTTAACTTGCAGGCGGAAGTCAAGCTCTGCCTGACGTTCCTGCGCATGAGTCTGAGCCTCGAGGTGGAGACGAGCCAGGCGTACTTTTAAACGTGCCTCGTCTCGAGATCCTGCAGAACCAGGCGATAGGGGATCGTATCGAGGGAGAGTAACCGGCGTCTTAACCCGGCCCTCCGCCTCGAAGGCAATACCCGGGGCTGGTTTCGGCTCTCGCTCAGCCACAGTACTGGGAGTTCCACCCTCAGTCAGAGCGACTTCCTCCTGCATACTGGACTCTGCAGGCGCCAACATCTCAATCACCCTCAACTCAACAAGTTTATTCACAACTAACTGCTTTAGCTCTTTCTTAATTAGCTGCCTCGATGCCGAGAAACCGAAGTGGCGGGCTATGTCTAACAGGTCGTCCTTTCTACACAGCGCAAGTTGATCACGGGTGGGGGTTTGAAGAAAACGCTCTAAATTGAACGCCATAGCACCCCCGGTGCAAACAATCAATTAATTTAAACAAGTAATTCTCGGGAATAATTAATATCCCGGGACGAGCCCCCATTTATGTTACAACCCGGAGTTGGTGTAGGGGTAAAGGGAGTAACATAGAGCCGATGTTATCAGGCAATCACTTGTTTATTTGTGAGTGATTGAAATTAAAGCAAAATAAACCATACAATGGATGGAATTACTACTAAATGAAAACGAGGGTTTAGGGTGGCCGAAAAGGAGAAAACAAGGCACACACCCTAGCCCTGCACAATCCTAACACACAGACAAATTACACAACTACCTCAATGCACCATTAAGTATAAACAAACACGAGTACCTCAAACTAGTTAACATTCAATATCACAATCTAAAGTCCACTGACTCCAGTGGGACTTATACACAATTTCTGGTTAACAATGTCAACACACAATCGAGAGGCACGGGGAACAGATCACTGATAATCACTGCCCGCCTTGGTCTGGTCACAGCTGGCCTTTAATTATTTCCCCTCGGCCCAGCCGGCTGGTGATTGGCTAATCACTTGTGACGTGGCAGAGGCAGGACCACAAACGGCGGGAAACAAAGGGCATCCCCCTGAGCGCGTTCCGGAGGCGTGGCCCCGAAGGCAATCCCCAAGACGTGACGTCGTCTTGGAGCGACGGGACAGCTGGGCGCACCAAGAGAAAAAGAACACAGGGAACAGCGCCGCACAGCAACATACAACAATACAATACTAACAATAACGAACGGTCACCTCGGCGACCGTAACAAACATCCTGTAGTGAACTGTTTAATTGTTTAATGTTTCAGAAACATCTAGTAGTGAACTGTTTAACTGTTAAATGGGTTAGGGTTAGGGTTAGGGTTAGGTTAAGGGGATAAAAACTTCATCTGGAAATAGGGTTAGGGTTAGGGTTAGGGTTAGGTTTGGGTTATGGTTGGGGTTGATAGATCCGGTGGAGGTTTGTTTGCACTGGGTTAGGGTTAGGGTTAGGGTTAGGGTTAGGGTTGGGTTAGGGTTAGGGTTAGGGTTAGGGTTAGGGTTAGGGTTAGGTAAGGGCATGATAACCACGATGATCAAATTGATCATCCTTGATCATCCTCATTAACTCTTTGTGTGAACATGACAGAGCGATGAGACCTTGACGTACCCCCCCCATTTTCGGGGTCGTTCTTTCCACTGATGGCACTGACAAGTCTGTGCGACTTTCGGTTGCGAAGTTACGCAACTTTTTTATATCAAAAAATTTATATCTCTGGAACGGAAGGTCGTAGAGACTCACAACCACGACAGGCGTGTTCAGCGTGGTCGAATTATGTCAGACAGAGCACGTTTCCAAGTGTCTACGACGTTCGGTTCGGGAGATATTCGAGAAAAACGTTAAATGTTTCAGAAACATCTTGTAGTGAACTGTTTAACTGTTAAATGTTTCAGAAACATCTTGTAGTGAACTGTTTAATTGTTAAATGTTTCAGAAACATCCTGTAGTGAACTGTTTAACTGTTAAATGTTTCAGAAACATCTTGTAGTGAACTGTTTAATTGTTAAATGTTTCAGAAACATCTTGTAGTGAACTGTTTAATTGTTAAATGTTTCAGAAACATCTTGTAGTGAACTGTTTAATTGTTAAATGTTTCAGAAACATCCTGTAGTGAACTGTTTAACTGTTAAATGTTTCAGAAACATCCTGTAGTGAACTGTTTAACTGTTAAATGTTTCAGAAACATCCTGTAGTGAACTGTTTAACTGTTAAATGTTTCAGAAACATCCTGTAGTGAAGTGTTTAATTGTTTAATGTTTCAGAAACATCTAGTAGTGAACTGTTTAACTGTTAAATGTTTCAGAAACATCCTGTAGTGAACTGTTTAATTGTTTAATGTTTCAGAAACATCTAGTAGTGAACTGTTTAACTGTTAAATGGGTTAGGGTTAGGGTTAGGTTAAGGGGATAAAAACTTCATCTGGAAATAGGGTTAGGGTTAGGGTTAGGGTTAGGGTTAGGTTTGGGTTATGGTTGGGGTTGATAGATCCGGTGGAGGTTTGTTTGCACTGGGTTAGGGTTAGGGTTAGGGTTAGGGTTAGGGTTAGGGTTAGGTAAGGGCATGATAACCACGATGATCAAATTGATCATCCTTGATCATCCTCATTAACTCTTTGTGTGAACATGACAGAGCGATGAGACCTTGACGTACCCCCCCATTTTCGGGGTCGTTCTTTCCACTGATGGCACTGACAAGTCTGTGCGACTTTCGGTTGCGAAGTTACGCAACTTTTTTATATCAAAAAATGTATATCTCTGGAACGGAAGGTCGTAGAGACTCACAACCACGACAGGCGTGTTCAGCGTGGTCGAATTATGTCAGACAGAGCACGTTTCCAAGTGTCTACGACGTTCGGTTCGGGAGATATTCGAGAAAAACGTTAAATGTTTCAGAAACATCTTGTAGTGAACTGTTTAATTGTTAAATGTTTCAGAAACATCCTGTAGTGAACTGTTTAACTGTTAAATGTTTCAGAAACATCCTGTAGTGAACTGTTTAATTGTTAAATGTTTCAGAAACATCCTGTAGTGAACTGTTTAACTGTTAAATGTTTCAGAAACATCCTGTAGTGAACTGTTTAACTGTTAAATGTTTCAGAAACATCCTGTAGTGAACTGTTTAACTGTTAAATGTTTCAGAAACATCCTGTAGTGAAGTGTTTAATTGTTTAATGTTTCAGAAACATCTAGTAGTGAACTGTTTAACTGTTAAATGTTTCAGAAACATCCTGTAGTGAACTGTTTAATTGTTTAATGTTTCAGAAACATCTAGTAGTGAACTGTTTAACTGTTAAATGGGTTAGGGTTAGGGTTAGGTTAAGGGGATAAAAACTTCATCTGGAAATAGGGTTAGGGTTAGGGTTAGGGTTAGGTTTGGGTTATGGTTGGGGTTGATAGATCCGGTGGAGGTTTGTTTGCACTGGGTTAGGGTTAGGGTTAGGGTTAGGGTTAGGGTTTAGGGTTAGGGTTAGGGTTAGGGTTAGGGTTAGGGTGGGTTAGGGGGTTAGGGTTATGGTTAGGGTTAGGGTTAGGGTTAGGGTTAGGTAAGGGCATGATAACCACGATGATCAAATTGATCATCCTTGATCATCCTCATTAACTCTTTGTGTGAACATGACAGAGCGATGAGACCTTGACGTACCCCCCCATTTTCGGGGTCGTTCTTTCCACTGATGGCACTGACAAGTCTGTGCGACTTTCGGTTGCGAAGTTACGCAACTTTTTTATATCAAAAAATGTATATCTCTGGAACGGAAGGTCGTAGAGACTCACAACCACGACAGGCGTGTTCAGCGTGGTCGAATTATGTCAGACAGAGCACGTTTCCAAGTGTCTACGACGTTCGGTTCGGGAGATATTCGAGAAAAACGTTAAATGTTTCAGAAACATCTTGTAGTGAACTGTTTAATTGTTAAATGTTTCAGAAACATCCTGTAGTGAACTGTTTAACTGTTAAATGTTTCAGAAACATCTTGTAGTGAACTGTTTAATTGTTAAATGTTTCAGAAACATCCTGTAGTGAACTGTTTAACTGTTAAATGTTTCAGAAACATCCTGTAGTGAACTGTTTAACTGTTAAATGTTTCAGAAACATCCTGTAGTGAACTGTTTAACTGTTAAATGTTTCAGAAACATCCTGTAGTGAAGTGTTTAATTGTTTAATGTTTCAGAAACATCTAGTAGTGAACTGTTTAACTGTTAAATGTTTCAGAAACATCCTGTAGTGAACTGTTTAATTGTTTAATGTTTCAGAAACATCTAGTAGTGAACTGTTTAACTGTTAAATGGGTTAGGGTTAGGGTTAGGTTAAGGGGATAAAAACTTCATCTGGAAATAGGGTTAGGGTTAGGGTTAGGGTTAGGGTTAGGTTTGGGTTATGGTTGGGGTTGATAGATCCGGTGGAGGTTTGTTTGCACTGGGTTAGGGTTAGGGTTAGTGTTAGGGTTAGGGTTAGGGTTAGGTAAGGGCATGATAACCACGATGATCAAATTGATCATCCTTGATCATCCTCATTAACTCTTTGTGTGAACATGACAGAGCGATGAGACCTTGACGTACCCCCCCATTTTCGGGGTCGTTCTTTCCACTGATGGCACTGACAAGTCTGTGCGACTTTCGGTTGCGAAGTTACGCAACTTTTTTATATCAAAAAATGTATATCTCTGGAACGGAAGGTCGTAGAGACTCACAACCACGACAGGCGTGTTCAGCGTGGTCGAATTATGTCAGACAGAGCACGTTTCCAAGTGTCTACGACGTTCGGTTCGGGAGATATTCGAGAAAAACGTTAAATGTTTCAGAAACATCTTGTAGTGAACTGTTTAATTGTTAAATGTTTCAGAAACATCCTGTAGTGAACTGTTTAACTGTTAAATGTTTCAGAAACATCTTGTAGTGAACTGTTTAATTGTTAAATGTTTCAGAAACATCCTGTAGTGAACTGTTTAACTGTTAAATGTTTCAGAAACATCCTGTAGTGAACTGTTTAACTGTTAAATGTTTCAGAAACATCCTGTAGTGAACTGTTTAACTGTTAAATGTTTCAGAAACATCCTGTAGTGAAGTGTTTAATTGTTTAATGTTTCAGAAACATCTAGTAGTGAACTGTTTAACTGTTAAATGTTTCAGAAACATCCTGTAGTGAACTGTTTAATTGTTTAATGTTTCAGAAACATCTAGTAGTGAACTGTTTAACTGTTAAATGGGTTAGGGTTAGGGTTAGGTTAAGGGGATAAAAACTTCATCTGGAAATAGGGTTAGGGTTAGGGTTAGGGTTAGGTTTGGGTTATGGTTGGGGTTGATAGATCCGGTGGAGGTTTGTTTGCACTGGGTTAGGGTTAGGGTTAGGGTTAGGGTTAGGGTTTAGGGTTAGGGTTAGGGTTAGGGTTAGGGTTAGGGTTAGGTAAGGGCATGATAACCACGATGATCAAATTGATCATCCTTGATCATCCTCATTAACTCTTTGTGTGAACATGACAGAGCGATGAGACCTTGACGTACCCCCCCATTTTCGGGGTCGTTCTTTCCACTGATGGCCCTGACAAGTCTGTGCGACTTTCGGTTGCGAAGTTACGCAACTTTTTTATATCAAAAAATGTATATCTCTGGAACGGAAGGTCGTAGAGACTCACAACCACGACAGGCGTGTTCAGCGTGGTCGAATTATGTCAGACAGAGCACGTTTCCAAGTGACTACGACGTTCGGTTCGGGAGATATTCGAGAAAAACGTTAAATGTTTCAGAAACATCTTGTAGTGAACTGTTTAATTGTTAAATGTTTCAGAAACATCCTGTAGTGAACTGTTTAACTGTTAAATGTTTCAGAAACATCTTGTAGTGAACTGTTTAATTGTTAAATGTTTCAGAAACATCCTGTAGTGAACTGTTTAACTGTTAAATGTTTCAGAAACATCCTGTAGTGAACTGTTTAACTGTTAAATGTTTCAGAAACATCCTGTAGTGAACTGTTTAACTGTTAAATGTTTCAGAAACATCCTGTAGTGAAGTGTTTAATTGTTTAATGTTTCAGAAACATCTAGTAGTGAACTGTTTAACTGTTAAATGTTTCAGAAACATCCTGTAGTGAACTGTTTAATTGTTTAATGTTTCAGAAACATCTAGTAGTGAACTGTTTAACTGTTAAATGGGTTAGGGTTAGGGTTAGGTTAAGGGGATAAAAACTTCATCTGGAAATAGGGTTAGGGTTAGGGTTAGGGTTAGGGTTAGGTTTGGGTTATTGTTGGGGTTGATAGATCCGGTGGAGGTTTGTTTGCACTGGGTTAGGGTTAGGGTTAGGGTTAGGGTTAGGGTTAGGGTTAGGTAAGGGCATGATAACCACGATGATCAAATTGATCATCCTTGATCATCCTCATTAACTCTTTGTGTGAACATGACAGAGCGATGAGACCTTGACGTACCCCCCCATTTTCAGGGTCGTTCTTTCCACTGATGGCACTGACAAGTCTGTGCGACTTTCGGTTGCGAAGTTACGCAACTTTTTTATATCAAAAAATGTATATCTCTGGAACGGAAGGTCGTAGAGACTCACAACCACGACAGGCGTGTTCAGCGTGGTCGAATTATGTCAGACAGAGCACGTTTCCAAGTGTCTACGACGTTCGGTTCGGGAGATATTCGAGAAAAACGTTAAATGTTTCAGAAACATCTTGTAGTGAACTGTTTAATTGTTAAATGTTTCAGAAACATCCTGTAGTGAACTGTTTAACTGTTAAATGTTTCAGAAACATCTTGTAGTGAACTGTTTAATTGTTAAATGTTTCAGAAACATCCTGTAGTGAACTGTTTAACTGTTAAATGTTTCAGAAACATCCTGTAGTGAACTGTTTAACTGTTAAATGTTTCAGAAACATCCTGTAGTGAACTGTTTAACTGTTAAATGTTTCAGAAACATCCTGTAGTGAAGTGTTTAATTGTTTAATGTTTCAGAAACATCTAGTAGTGAACTGTTTAACTGTTAAATGTTTCAGAAACATCCTGTAGTGAACTGTTTAATTGTTTAATGTTTCAGAAACATCTAGTTGTGAACTGTTTAACTGTTAAATGGGTTAGGGTTAGGGTTAGGGTTAGGTTAAGGGGATAAAAACTTCATCTGGAAATAGGGTTAGGGTTAGGGTTAGGGTTAGGGTTAGGTTTGGGTTATGGTTGGGGTTGATAGATCCGGTGGAGGTTTGTTTGCACTGGGTTAGGGTTAGGGTTAGGGTTAGGGTTAGGGTTAGGGTTAGGTAAGGGCATGATAACCACGATGATCAAATTGATCATCCTTGATCATCCTCATTAACTCTTTGTGTGAACATGACAGAGCGATGAGACCTTGACGTACCCCCCCATTTTCGGGGTCGTTCTTTCCACTGATGGCACTGACAAGTCTGTGCGACTTTCGGTTGCGAAGTTACGCAACTTTTTTATATCAAAAAATGTATATCTCTGGAACGGAAGGTCGTAGAGACTCACAACCACGACAGGCGTGTTCAGCGTGGTCGAATTATGTCAGACAGAGCACGTTTCCAAGTGTCTACGACGTTCGGTTCGGGAGATATTCGAGAAAAACGTTAAATGTTTCAGAAACATCTTGTAGTGAACTGTTTAATTGTTAAATGTTTCAGAAACATCCTGTAGTGAACTGTTTAACTGTTAAATGTTTCAGAAACATCTTGTAGTGAACTGTTTAATTGTTAAATGTTTCAGAAACATCCTGTAGTGAACTGTTTAACTGTTAAATGTTTCAGAAACATCCTGTAGTGAAGTGTTTAATTGTTTAATGTTTCAGAAACATCTAGTAGTGAACTGTTTAACTGTTAAATGTTTCAGAAACATCCTGTAGTGAACTGTTTAATTGTTTAATGTTTCAGAAACATCTAGTAGTGAACTGTTTAACTGTTAAATGGGTTAGGGTTAGGGTTAGGGTTAGGTTAAGGGGATAAAAACTTCATCTGGAAATAGGGTTAGGGTTAGGGTTAGGGTTAGGGTTAGGCCTAGGTAAGGGCATGATAACCACGATGATCAAATTGATCATCCTTGATCATCCTCATTAACTCTTTGTGTGAACATGACAGAGCGATGAGACCTTGACGTACCCCCCCATTTTCGGGGTCGTTCTTTCCACTGATGGCACTGACAAGTCTGTGCGACTTTCGGTTGCGAAGTTACGCAACTTTTTTATATCAAAAAATGTATATCTCTGGAACGGAAGGTCGTAGAGACTCACAACCACGACAGGCGTGTTCAGCGTGGTCGAATTATGTCAGACAGAGCACGTTTCCAAGTGTCTACGACGTTCGGTTCGGGAGATATTCGAGAAAAACGTTAAATGTTTCAGAAACATCTTGTAGTGAACTGTTTAATTGTTAAATGTTTCAGAAACATCCTGTAGTGAACTGTTTAACTGTTAAATGTTTCAGAAACATCTTGTAGTGAACTGTTTAATTGTTAAATGTTTCAGAAACATCCTGTAGTGAACTGTTTAACTGTTAAATGTTTCAGAAACATCCTGTAGTGAACTGTTTAACTGTTAAATGTTTCAGAAACATCCTGTAGTGAACTGTTTAACTGTTAAATGTTTCAGAAACATCCTGTAGTGAAGTGTTTAATTGTTTAATGTTTCAGAAACATCTAGTAGTGAACTGTTTAACTGTTAAATGTTTCAGAAACATCCTGTAGTGAACTGTTTAATTGTTTAATGTTTCAGAAACATCTAGTAGTGAACTGTTTAACTGTTAAATGGGTTAGGGTTAGGGTTAGGGTTAGGTTAAGGGGATAAAAACTTCATCTGGAAATAGGGTTAGGGTTAGGGTTAGGGTTAGGGTTAGGTTTGGGTTATGGTTGGGGTTGATAGATCCGGTGGAGGTTTGTTTGCACTGGGTTAGGGTTAGGGTTAGGGTTAGGGTTAGGGTTAGGTAAGGGCATGATAACCACGATGATCAAATTGATCATCCTTGATCATCCTCATTAACTCTTTGTGTGAACATGACAGAGCGATGAGACCTTGACGTACCCCCCCATTTTCGGGGTCGTTCTTTCCACTGATGGCACTGACAAGTCTGTGCGACTTTCGGTTGCGAAGTTACGCAACTTTTTTATATCAAAAAATGTATATCTCTGGAACGGAAGGTCGTAGAGACTCACAACCACGACAGGCGTGTTCAGCGTGGTCGAATTATGTCAGACAGAGCACGTTTCCAAGTGTCTACGACGTTCTGTTCGGGAGATATTCGAGAAAAACGTTAAATGTTTCAGAAACATCTTGTAGTGAACTGTTTAATTGTTAAATGTTTCAGAAACATCCTGTAGTGAACTGTTTAACTGTTAAATGTTTCAGAAACATCCTGTAGTGAACTGTTTAACTGTTAAATGTTTCAGAAACATCCTGTAGTGAAGTGTTTAATTGTTTAATGTTTCAGAAACATCTAGTAGTGAACTGTTTAACTGTTAAATGTTTCAGAAACATCCTGTAGTGAACTGTTTAATTGTTTAATGTTTCAGAAACATCTAGTAGTGAACTGTTTAACTGTTAAATGGGTTAGGGTTAGGGTTAGGGTTAGGTTAAGGGGATAAAAACTTCATCTGGAAATAGGGTTAGGGTTAGGGTTAGGGTTAGGGTTAGGTAAGGGCATGATAACCACGATGATCAAATTGATCATCCTTGATCATCCTCATTAACTCTTTGTGTGAACATGACAGAGCGATGAGACCTTGACGTACCCCCCCATTTTCGGGGTCGTTCTTTCCACTGATGGCACTGACAAGTCTGTGCGACTTTCAGTTGCGAAGTTACGCAACTTTTTTATATCAAAAAATGTATATCTCTGGAACGGAAGGTCGTAGAGACTCACAACCACGACAGGCGTGTTCAGCGTGGTCAAATTATGTCAGACAGAGCACGTTTCCAAGTGTCTACGACGTTCGGTTCGGGAGATATTCGAGAAAAACGTTAAATGTTTCAGAAACATCTTGTAGTGAACTGTTTAATTGTTAAATGTTTCAGAAACATCCTGTAGTGAACTGTTTAACTGTTAAATGTTTCAGAAACATCTTGTAGTGAACTGTTTAATTGTTAAATGTTTCAGAAACATCCTGTAGTGAACTGTTTAACTGTTAAATGTTTCAGAAACATCCTGTAGTGAACTGTTTAACTGTTAAATGTTTCAGAAACATCCTGTAGTGAAGTGTTTAATTGTTTAATGTTTCAGAAACATCTAGTAGTGAACTGTTTAACTGTTAAATGTTTCAGAAACATCCTGTAGTGAACTGTTTAATTGTTTAATGTTTCAGAAACATCTAGTAGTGAACTGTTTAACTGTTAAATGGGTTAGGGTTAGGGTTAGGGTTAGGTTAAGGGGATAAAAACTTCATCTGGAAATAGGGTTAGGGTTAGGGTTAGGGTTAGGGTTAGGTTTGGGTTATGGTTGGGGTTGATAGATCCGGTGGAGGTTTGTTTGCACTGGGTTAGGGTTAGGGTTAGGGTTAGGGTTAGGGTTAGGGTTAGGGTTAGGTAAGGGCATGATAACCACGATGATCAAATTGATCATCCTTGATCATCCTCATTAACTCTTTGTGTGAACATGACAGAGCGATGAGACCTTGACGTACCCCCCCATTTTCGGGGTCGTTCTTTCCACTGATGGCACTGACAAGTCTGTGCGACTTTCGGTTACGAAGTTACGCAACTTTTTTATATCAAAAAATGTATATCTCTGGAACGGAAGGTCGTAGAGACTCACAACCACGACAGGCGTGTTCAGCGTGGTCGAATTATGTCAGACAGAGCACGTTTCCAAGTGTCTACGACGTTCGGTTCGGGAGATATTCGAGAAAAACGTTAAATGTTTCAGAAACATCTTGTAGTGAACTGTTTAATTGTTAAATGTTTCAGAAACATCCTGTAGTGAACTGTTTAACTGTTAAATGTTTCAGAAACATCCTGTAGTGAACTGTTTAACTGTTAAATGTTTCAGAAACATCCTGTAGTGAAGTGTTTAATTGTTTAATGTTTCAGAAACATCTAGTAGTGAACTGTTTAACTGTTAAATGTTTCAGAAACATCCTGTAGTGAACTGTTTAATTGTTTAATGTTTCAGAAACATCTAGTAGTGAACTGTTTAACTGTTAAATGGGTTAGGGTTAGGGTTAGGGTTAGGTTAAGGGGATAAAAACTTCATCTGGAAATAGGGTTAGGGTTAGGGTTAGGGTTAGGTAAGGGCATGATAACCACGATGATCAAATTGATCATCCTTGATCATCCTCATTAACTCTTTGTGTGAACATGACAGAGCGATGAGACCTTGACGTACCCCCCCATTTTCGGGGTCGTTCTTTCCACTGATGGCACTGACAAGTGTGTGCGACTTTCGGTTGCGAAGTTACGCAACTTTTTTATATCAAAAAATGTATATCTCTGGAACGGAAGGTCGTAGAGACTCACAACCACGACAGGCGTGTTCAGCGTGGTCAAATTATGTCAGACAGAGCACGTTTCCAAGTGTCTACGACGTTCGGTTCGGGAGATATTCGAGAAAAACGTTAAATGTTTCAGAAACATCTTGTAGTGAACTGTTTAATTGTTAAATGTTTCAGAAACATCCTGTAGTGAACTGTTTAACTGTTAAATGTTTCAGAAACATCTTGTAGTGAACTGTTTAATTGTTAAATGTTTCAAAAACATCCTGTAGTGAACTGTTTAACTGTTAAATGTTTCAGAAACATCCTGTAGTGAACTGTTTAACTGTTAAATGTTTCAGAAACATCCTGTAGTGAAGTGTTTAATTGTTTAATGTTTCAGAAACATCTAGTAGTGAACTGTTTAACTGTTAAATGTTTCAGAAACATCCTGTAGTGAACTGTTTAATTGTTTAATGTTTCAGAAACATCTAGTAGTGAACTGTTTAACTGTTAAATGGGTTAGGGTTAGGGTTAGGGTTAGGTTAAGGGGATAAAAACTTCATCTGAAAATAGGGTTAGGGTTAGGGTTAGGGTTAGGGTTAGGTAAGGGCATGATAACCACGATGATCAAATTGATCATCCTTGATCATCCTCATTAACTCTTTGTGTGAACATGACAGAGCGATGAGACCTTGACGTACCCCCCATTTTCGGGGTCGTTCTTTCCACTGATGGCACTGACAAGTCTGTGCGACTTTCGGTTGCGAAGTTACGCAACTTTTTTATATCAAAAAATGTATATCTCTGGAACGGAAGGTCGTAGAGACTCACAACCACGACAGGCGTGTTCAGCGTGGTCGAATTATGTCAGACAGAGCACGTTTCCAAGTGTCTACGACGTTCGGTTCGGGAGATATTCGAGAAAAACGTTAAATGTTTCAGAAACATCTTGTAGTGAACTGTTTAATTGTTAAATGTTTCAGAAACATCCTGTAGTGAACTGTTTAACTGTTAAATGTTTCAGAAACATCTTGTAGTGAACTGTTTAATTGTTAAATGTTTCAGAAACATCCTGTAGTGAACTGTTTAACTGTTAAATGTTTCAGAAACATCCTGTAGTGAAGTGTTTAATTGTTTAATGTTTCAGAAACATCTAGTAGTGAACTGTTTAACTGTTAAATGTTTCAGAAACATCCTGTAGTGAACTGTTTAATTGTTTAATGTTTCAGAAACATCTAGTAGTGAACTGTTTAACTGTTAAATGGGTTAGGGTTAGGGTTAGGGTTAGGTTAAGGGGATAAAAACTTCATCTGAAAATAGGGTTAGGGTTAGGGTTAGGGTTAGGGTTAGGTAAGGGCATGATAACCACGATGATCAAATTGATCATCCTTGATCATCCTCATTAACTCTTTGTGTGAACATGACAGAGCGATGAGACCTTGACGTACCCCCCCATTTTCGGGGTCGTTCTTTCCACTGATGGCACTGACAAGTCTGTGCGACTTTCGGTTGCGAAGTTACGCAACTTTTTTATATCAAAAAATGTATATCTCTGGAACGGAAGGTCGTAGAGACTCACAACCACGACAGGCGTGTTCAGCGTGGTCGAATTATGTCAGACAGAGCACGTTTCCAAGTGTCTACGACGTTCGGTTCGGGAGATATTCGAGAAAAACGTTAAATGTTTCAGAAACATCTTGTAGTGAACTGTTTAATTGTTAAATGTTTCAGAAACATCCTGTAGTGAACTGTTTAACTGTTAAATGTTTCAGAAACATCTTGTAGTGAACTGTTTAATTGTTAAATGTTTCAGAAACATCCTGTAGTGAACTGTTTAACTGTTAAATGTTTCAGAAACATCCTGTAGTGAAGTGTTTAATTGTTTAATGTTTCAGAAACATCTAGTAGTGAACTGTTTAACTGTTAAATGTTTCAGAAACATCCTGTAGTGAAGTGTTTAATTGTTTAATGTTTCAGAAACATCTAGTAGTGAACTGTTTAACTGTTAAATGGGTTAGGGTTAGGGTTAGGGTTAGGTTAAGGGGATAAAAACTTCATCTGGAAATAGGGTTAGGGTTAGGGTTAGGGTTAGGGTTAGGTAAGGGCATGATAACCACGATGATCAAATTGATCATCCTTGATCATCCTCATTAACTCTTTGTGTGAACATGACAGAGCGATGAGACCTTGACGTACCCCCCCATTTTCGGGGTCGTTCTTTCCACTGATGGCACTGACAAGTCTGTGCGACTTTCGGTTGCGAAGTTACGCAACTTTTTTATATCAAAAAATGTATATCTCTGGAACGGAAGGTCGTAGAGACTCACAACCACGACAGGCGTGTTCAGCGTGGTCGAATTATGTCAGACAGAGCACGTTTCCAAGTGTCTACGACGTTCGGTTCGGGAGATATTCGAGAAAAACGTTAAATGTTTCAGAAACATCTTGTAGTGAACTGTTTAATTGTTAAATGTTTCAGAAACATCCTGTAGTGAACTGTTTAACTGTTAAATGTTTCAGAAACATCTTGTAGTGAACTGTTTAATTGTTAAATGTTTCAGAAACATCCTGTAGTGAACTGTTTAACTGTTAAATGTTTCAGAAACATCCTGTAGTGAACTGTTTAACTGTTAAATGTTTCAGAAACATCCTGTAGTGAACTGTTTAATTGTTTAATGTTTCAGAAACATCTAGTAGTGAACTGTTTAACTGTTAAATGTTTCAGAAACAACCTGTAGTGAACTGTTTAATTGTTTAATGTTTCAGAAACATCTAGTAGTGAACTGTTTAACTGTTAAATGGGTTAGGGTTAGGGTTAGGGTTAGGTTAAGGGGATAAAAACTTCATCTGGAAATAGGGTTAGGGTTAGGGTTAGGGTTAGGGTTAGGTTTGGGTTATGGTTGGGGTTGATAGATCCGGTGGAGGTTTGTTTGCACTGGGTTAGGGTTAGGGTTAGGGTTAGGGTTAGGGTTAGGGTTAGGTAAGGGCATGATAACCACGATGATCAAATTGATCATCCTTGATCATCCTCATTAACTCTTTGTGTGAACATGACAGAGCGATGAGACCTTGACGTACCCCCCCATTTTCGGGGTCGTTCTTTCCACTGATGGCACTGACAAGTCTGTGCGACTTTCGGTTGCGAAGTTACGCAACTTTTTTATATCAAAAAATGTATATCTCTGGAACGGAAGGTCGTAGAGACTCACAACCACGACAGGCGTGTTCAGCGTGGTCGAATTATGTCAGACAGAGCACGTTTCCAAGTGTCTACGACGTTCTGTTCGGGAGATATTCGAGAAAAACGTTAAATGTTTCAGAAACATCTTGTAGTGAACTGTTTAATTGTTAAATGTTTCAGAAACATCCTGTAGTGAACTGTTTAACTGTTAAATGTTTCAGAAACATCCTGTAGTGAACTGTTTAACTGTTAAATGTTTCAGAAACATCCTGTAGTGAAGTGTTTAATTGTTTAATGTTTCAGAAACATCTAGTAGTGAACTGTTTAACTGTTAAATGTTTCAGAAACATCCTGTAGTGAACTGTTTAATTGTTTAATGTTTCAGAAACATCTAGTAGTGAACTGTTTAACTGTTAAATGGGTTAGGGTTAGGGTTAGGGTTAGGTTAAGGGGATAAAAACTTCATCTGGAAATAGGGTTAGGGTTAGGGTTAGGGTTAGGGTTAGGTAAGGGCATGATAACCACGATGATCAAATTGATCATCCTTGATCATCCTCATTAACTCTTTGTGTGAACATGACAGAGCGATGAGACCTTGACGTACCCCCCCATTTTCGGGGTCGTTCTTTCCACTGATGGCACTGACAAGTCTGTGCGACTTTCGGTTGCGAAGTTACGCAACTTTTTTATATCAAAAAATGTATATCTCTGGAACGGAAGGTCGTAGAGACTCACAACCACGACAGGCGTGTTCAGCGTGGTCGAATTATGTCAGACAGAGCACGTTTCCAAGTGTCTACGACGTTCGGTTCGGGAGATATTCGAGAAAAACGTTAAATGTTTCAGAAACATCTTGTAGTGAACTGTTTAATTGTTAAATGTTTCAGAAACATCCTGTAGTGAACTGTTTAACTGTTAAATGTTTCAGAAACATCTTGTAGTGAACTGTTTAATTGTTAAATGTTTCAGAAACATCCTGTAGTGAACTGTTTAACTGTTAAATGTTTCAGAAACATCCTGTAGTGAACTGTTTAACTGTTAAATGTTTCAGAAACATCCTGTAGTGAACTGTTTAACTGTTAAATGTTTCAGAAACATCCTGTAGTGAAGTGTTTAATTGTTTAATGTTTCAGAAACATCTAGTAGTGAACTGTTTAACTGTTAAATGTTTCAGAAACATCCTGTAGTGAACTGTTTAATTGTTTAATGTTTCAGAAACATCTAGTAGTGAACTGTTTAACTGTTAAATGGGTTAGGGTTAGGGTTAGGTTAAGGGGATAAAAACTTCATCTGGAAATAGGGTTAGGGTTAGGGTTAGGGTTAGGGTTAGGTTTGGGTTATTGTTGGGGTTGATAGATCCGGTGGAGGTTTGTTTGCACTGGGTTAGGGTTAGGGTTAGGGTTAGGGTTAGGGTTAGGTAAGGGCATGATAACCACGATGATCAAATTGATCATCCTTGATCATCCTCATTAACTCTTTGTGTGAACATGACAGAGCGATGAGACCTTGACGTACCCCCCCATTTTCAGGGTCGTTCTTTCCACTGATGGCACTGACAAGTCTGTGCGACTTTCGGTTGCGAAGTTACGCAACTTTTTTATATCAAAAAATGTATATCTCTGGAACGGAAGGTCGTAGAGACTCACAACCACGACAGGCGTGTTCAGCGTGGTCGAATTATGTCAGACAGAGCACGTTTCCAAGTGTCTACGACGTTCGGTTCGGGAGATATTCGAGAAAAACGTTAAATGTTTCAGAAACATCTTGTAGTGAACTGTTTAATTGTTAAATGTTTCAGAAACATCCTGTAGTGAACTGTTTAACTGTTAAATGTTTCAGAAACATCTTGTAGTGAACTGTTTAATTGTTAAATGTTTCAGAAACATCCTGTAGTGAACTGTTTAACTGTTAAATGTTTCAGAAACATCCTGTAGTGAACTGTTTAACTGTTAAATGTTTCAGAAACATCCTGTAGTGAACTGTTTAACTGTTAAATGTTTCAGAAACATCCTGTAGTGAACTGTTTAACTGTTAAATGTTTCAGAAACATCCTGTAGTGAACTGTTTAACTGTTAAATGTTTCAGAAACATCTTGTAGTGAACTGTTTAACTGTTAAATGTTTCAGAAACATCCTGTAGTGAACTGTTTAACTGTTAAATGTTTCAGAAACATCCTGTAGTGAACTGTTTAACTGTTAAATGTTTCAGAAACATCCTGTAGTGAAGTGTTTAATTGTTTAATGTTTCAGAAACATCTAGTAGTGAACTGTTTAACTGTTAAATGTTTCAGAAACATCCTGTAGTGAACTGTTTAATTGTTTAATGTTTCAGAAACATCTAGTAGTGAACTGTTTAACTGTTAAATGGGTTAGGGTTAGGGTTAGGGTTAGGTTAAGGGGATAAAAACTTCATCTGGAAATAGGGTTAGGGTTAGGGTTAGGGTTAGGGTTAGGTTTGGGTTATGGTTGGGGTTGATAGATCCGGTGGAGGTTTGTTTGCACTGGGTTAGGGTTAGGGTTAGGGTTAGGGTTAGGGTTAGGGTTAGGGTTAGGTAAGGGCATGATAACCACGATGATCAAATTGATCATCCTTGATCATCCTCATTAACTCTTTGTGTGAACATGACAGAGCGATGAGACCTTGACGTACCCCCCCATTTTCGGGGTCGTTCTTTCCACTGATGGCACTGACAAGTCTGTGCGACTTTCGGTTGCGAAGTTACGCAACTTTTTTATATCAAAAAATGTATATCTCTGGAACGGAAGGTCGTAGAGACTCACAACCACGACAGGCGTGTTCAGCGTGGTCGAATTATGTCAGACAGAGCACGTTTCCAAGTGTCTACGACGTTCGGTTCGGGAGATATTCGAGAAAAACGTTAAATGTTTCAGAAACATCTTGTAGTGAACTGTTTAATTGTTAAATGTTTCAGAAACATCCTGTAGTGAACTGTTTAACTGTTAAATGTTTCAGAAACATCTTGTAGTGAACTGTTTAATTGTTAAATGTTTCAGAAACATCCTGTAGTGAACTGTTTAACTGTTAAATGTTTCAGAAACATCCTGTAGTGAAGTGTTTAATTGTTTAATGTTTCAGAAACATCTAGTAGTGAACTGTTTAACTGTTAAATGTTTCAGAAACATCCTGTAGTGAACTGTTTAATTGTTTAATGTTTCAGAAACATCTAGTAGTGAACTGTTTAACTGTTAAATGGGTTAGGGTTAGGGTTAGGGTTAGGTTAAGGGGATAAAAACTTCATCTGGAAATAGGGTTAGGGTTAGGGTTAGGGTTAGGGTTAGGCCTAGGTAAGGGCATGATAACCACGATGATCAAATTGATCATCCTTGATCATCCTCATTAACTCTTTGTGTGAACATGACAGAGCGATGAGACCTTGACGTACCCCCCCATTTTCGGGGTCGTTCTTTCCACTGATGGCACTGACAAGTCTGTGCGACTTTCGGTTGCGAAGTTACGCAACTTTTTTATATCAAAAAATGTATATCTCTGGAACGGAAGGTCGTAGAGACTCACAACCACGACAGGCGTGTTCAGCGTGGTCGAATTATGTCAGACAGAGCACGTTTCCAAGTGTCTACGACGTTCGGTTCGGGAGATATTCGAGAAAAACGTTAAATGTTTCAGAAACATCTTGTAGTGAACTGTTTAATTGTTAAATGTTTCAGAAACATCCTGTAGTGAACTGTTTAACTGTTAAATGTTTCAGAAACATCTTGTAGTGAACTGTTTAATTGTTAAATGTTTCAGAAACATCCTGTAGTGAACTGTTTAACTGTTAAATGTTTCAGAAACATCCTGTAGTGAACTGTTTAACTGTTAAATGTTTCAGAAACATCCTGTAGTGAACTGTTTAACTGTTAAATGTTTCAGAAACATCCTGTAGTGAAGTGTTTAATTGTTTAATGTTTCAGAAACATCTAGTAGTGAACTGTTTAACTGTTAAATGTTTCAGAAACATCCTGTAGTGAACTGTTTAATTGTTTAATGTTTCAGAAACATCTAGTAGTGAACTGTTTAACTGTTAAATGGGTTAGGGTTAGGGTTAGGGTTAGGTTAAGGGGATAAAAACTTCATCTGGAAATAGGGTTAGGGTTAGGGTTAGGGTTAGGGTTAGGTTTGGGTTATGGTTGGGGTTGATAGATCCGGTGGAGGTTTGTTTGCACTGGGTTAGGGTTAGGGTTAGGGTTAGGGTTAGGGTTAGGTAAGGGCATGATAACCACGATGATCAAATTGATCATCCTTGATCATCCTCATTAACTCTTTGTGTGAACATGACAGAGCGATGAGACCTTGACGTACCCCCCCATTTTCGGGGTCGTTCTTTCCACTGATGGCACTGACAAGTCTGTGCGACTTTCGGTTACGAAGTTACGCAACTTTTTTATATCAAAAAATGTATATCTCTGGAACGGAAGGTCGTAGAGACTCACAACCACGACAGGCGTGTTCAGCGTGGTCGAATTATGTCAGACAGAGCACGTTTCCAAGTGTCTACGACGTTCGGTTCGGGAGATATTCGAGAAAAACGTTAAATGTTTCAGAAACATCTTGTAGTGAACTGTTTAATTGTTAAATGTTTCAGAAACATCCTGTAGTGAACTGTTTAACTGTTAAATGTTTCAGAAACATCCTGTAGTGAACTGTTTAACTGTTAAATGTTTCAGAAACATCCTGTAGTGAAGTGTTTAATTGTTTAATGTTTCAGAAACATCTAGTAGTGAACTGTTTAACTGTTAAATGTTTCAGAAACATCCTGTAGTGAACTGTTTAATTGTTTAATGTTTCAGAAACATCTAGTAGTGAACTGTTTAACTGTTAAATGGGTTAGGGTTAGGGTTAGGGTTAGGTTAAGGGGATAAAAACTTCATCTGGAAATAGGGTTAGGGTTAGGGTTAGGGTTAGGTAAGGGCATGATAACCACGATGATCAAATTGATCATCCTTGATCATCCTCATTAACTCTTTGTGTGAACATGACAGAGCGATGAGACCTTGACGTACCCCCCCATTTTCGGGGTCGTTCTTTCCACTGATGGCACTGACAAGTGTGTGCGACTTTCGGTTGCGAAGTTACGCAACTTTTTTATATCAAAAAATGTATATCTCTGGAACGGAAGGTCGTAGAGACTCACAACCACGACAGGCGTGTTCAGCGTCGTCAAATTATGTCAGACAGAGCACGTTTCCAAGTGTCTACGACGTTCGGTTCGGGAGATATTCGAGAAAAACGTTAAATGTTTCAGAAACATCTTGTAGTGAACTGTTTAATTGTTAAATGTTTCAGAAACATCCTGTAGTGAACTGTTTAACTGTTAAATGTTTCAGAAACATCTTGTAGTGAACTGTTTAATTGTTAAATGTTTCAAAAACATCCTGTAGTGAACTGTTTAACTGTTAAATGTTTCAGAAACATCCTGTAGTGAACTGTTTAACTGTTAAATGTTTCAGAAACATCCTGTAGTGAAGTGTTTAATTGTTTAATGTTTCAGAAACATCTAGTAGTGAACTGTTTAACTGTTAAATGTTTCAGAAACATCCTGTAGTGAAGTGTTTAATTGTTTAATGTTTCAGAAACATCTAGTAGTGAACTGTTTAACTGTTAAATGGGTTAGGGTTAGGGTTAGGGTTAGGTTAAGGGGATAAAAACTTCATCTGGAAATAGGGTTAGGGTTAGGGTTAGGGTTAGGGTTAGGTAAGGGCATGATAACCACGATGATCAAATTGATCATCCTTGATCATCCTCATTAACTCTTTGTGTGAACATGACAGAGCGATGAGACCTTGACGTACCCCCCCATTTTCGGGGTCGTTCTTTCCACTGATGGCACTGACAAGTCTGTGCGACTTTCGGTTGCGAAGTTACGCAACTTTTTTATATCAAAAAATGTATATCTCTGGAACGGAAGGTCGTAGAGACTCACAACCACGACAGGCGTGTTCAGCGTGGTCGAATTATGTCAGACAGAGCACGTTTCCAAGTGTCTACGACGTTCGGTTCGGGAGATATTCGAGAAAAACTTTAAATGTTTCAGAAACATCTTGTAGTGAACTGTTTAATTGTTAAATGTTTCAGAAACATCCTGTAGTGAACTGTTTAACTGTTAAATGTTTCAGAAACATCTTGTAGTGAACTGTTTAATTGTTAAATGTTTCAGAAACATCCTGTAGTGAACTGTTTAACTGTTAAATGTTTCAGAAACATCCTGTAGTGAACTGTTTAACTGTTAAATGTTTCAGAAACATCCTGTAGTGAACTTTTTAACTGTTAAATGTTTCAGAAACATCCTGTAGTGAAGTGTTTAATTGTTTAATGTTTCAGAAACATCTAGTAGTGAACTGTTTAACTGTTAAATGTTTCAGAAACATCCTGTAGTGAACTGTTTAATTGTTTAATGTTTCAGAAACATCTAGTAGTGAACTGTTTAACTGTTAAATGGGTTAGGGTTAGGGTTAGGGTTAGGTTAAGGGGATAAAAACTTCATCTGGAAATAGGGTTAGGGTTAGGGTTAGGGTTAGGGTTAGGTTTGGGTTATGGTTGGGGTTGATAGATCCGGTGGAGGTTTGTTTGCACTGGGTTAGGGTTAGGGTTAGGGTTAGGGTTAGGGTTAGGGTTAGGTAAGGGCATGATAACCACGATGATCAAATTGATCATCCTTGATCATCCTCATTAACTCTTTGTGTGAA
The DNA here is from genome assembly GCF_043250625.1 of Sebastes fasciatus. NCBI lineage: Eukaryota > Metazoa > Chordata > Actinopteri > Perciformes > Sebastidae > Sebastes > Sebastes fasciatus. The sequence goes on along the minus strand of NC_133795.1, from coordinate 46,557,892 downwards.
CATGACAGAGCGATGAGACCTTGACGTACCCCCCCATTTTCGGGGTCGTTCTTTCCACTGATGGCACTGACAAGTCTGTGCGACTTTCGGTTGCGAAGTTACGCAACTTTTTTATATCAAAAAATGTATATCTCTGGAACGGAAGGTCGTAGAGACTCACAACCACGACAGGCGTGTTCAGCGTGGTCGAATTATGTCAGACAGAGCACGTTTCCAAGTGTCTACGACGTTCTGTTCGGGAGATATTCGAGAAAAACGTTAAATGTTTCAGAAACATCTTGTAGTGAACTGTTTAATTGTTAAATGTTTCAGAAACATCCTGTAGTGAACTGTTTAACTGTTAAATGTTTCAGAAACATCCTGTAGTGAACTGTTTAACTGTTAAATGTTTCAGAAACATCCTGTAGTGAAGTGTTTAATTGTTTAATGTTTCAGAAACATCTAGTAGTGAACTGTTTAACTGTTAAATGTTTCAGAAACATCCTGTAGTGAAGTGTTTAATTGTTTAATGTTTCAGAAACATCTAGTAGTGAACTGTTTAACTGTTAAATGGGTTAGGGTTAGGGTTAGGGTTAGGTTAAGGGGATAAAAACTTCATCTGGAAATAGGGTTAGGGTTAGGGTTAGGGTTAGGGTTAGGTAAGGGCATGATAACCACGATGATCAAATTGATCATCCTTGATCATCCTCATTAACTCTTTGTGTGAACATGACAGAGCGATGAGACCTTGACGTACCCCCCCATTTTCGGGGTCGTTCTTTCCACTGATGGCACTGACAAGTCTGTGCGACTTTCGGTTGCGAAGTTACGCAACTTTTTTATATCAAAAAATGTATATCTCTGGAACGGAAGGTCGTAGAGACTCACAACCACGACAGGCGTGTTCAGCGTGGTCGAATTATGTCAGACAGAGCACGTTTCCAAGTGTCTACGACGTTCGGTTCGGGAGATATTCGAGAAAAACGTTAAATGTTTCAGAAACATCTTGTAGTGAACTGTTTAATTGTTAAATGTTTCAGAAACATCCTGTAGTGAACTGTTTAACTGTTAAATGTTTCAGAAACATCTTGTAGTGAACTGTTTAATTGTTAAATGTTTCAGAAACATCCTGTAGTGAACTGTTTAACTGTTAAATGTTTCAGAAACATCCTGTAGTGAACTGTTTAACTGTTAAATGTTTCAGAAACATCCTGTAGTGAACTGTTTAACTGTTAAATGTTTCAGAAACATCCTGTAGTGAAGTGTTTAATTGTTTAATGTTTCAGAAACATCTAGTAGTGAACTGTTTAACTGTTAAATGTTTCAGAAACATCCTGTAGTGAACTGTTTAATTGTTTAATGTTTCAGAAACATCTAGTAGTGAACTGTTTAACTGTTAAATGGGTTAGGGTTAGGGTTAGGGTTAGGTTAAGGGGATAAAAACTTCATCTGGAAATAGGGTTAGGGTTAGGGTTAGGGTTAGGGTTAGGTTTGGGTTATGGTTGGGGTTGATAGATCCGGTGGAGGTTTGTTTGCACTGGGTTAGGGTTAGGGTTAGGGTTAGGGTTAGGGTTAGGGTTAGGTAAGGGCATGATAACCACGATGATCAAATTGATCATCCTTGATCATCCTCATTAACTCTTTGTGTGAACATGACAGAGCGATGAGACCTTGACGTACCCCCCCATTTTCGGGGTCGTTCTTTCCACTGATGGCACTGACAAGTCTGTGCGACTTTCGGTTGCGAAGTTACGCAACTTTTTTATATCAAAAAATGTATATCTCTGGAACGGAAGGTCGTAGAGACTCACAACCACGACAGGCGTGTTCAGCGTGGTCGAATTATGTCAGACAGAGCACGTTTCCAAGTGTCTACGACGTTCTGTTCGGGAGATATTCGAGAAAAACGTTAAATGTTTCAGAAACATCTTGTAGTGAACTGTTTAATTGTTAAATGTTTCAGAAACATCCTGTAGTGAACTGTTTAACTGTTAAATGTTTCAGAAACATCCTGTAGTGAACTGTTTAACTGTTAAATGTTTCAGAAACATCCTGTAGTGAAGTGTTTAATTGTTTAATGTTTCAGAAACATCTAGTAGTGAACTGTTTAACTGTTAAATGTTTCAGAAACATCCTGTAGTGAACTGTTTAATTGTTTAATGTTTCAGAAACATCTAGTAGTGAACTGTTTAACTGTTAAATGGGTTAGGGTTAGGGTTAGGGTTAGGTTAAGGGGATAAAAACTTCATCTGGAAATAGGGTTAGGGTTAGGGTTAGGGTTAGGGTTAGGTAAGGGCATGATAACCACGATGATCAAATTGATCATCCTTGATCATCCTCATTAACTCTTTGTGTGAACATGACAGAGCGATGAGACCTTGACGTACCCCCCCATTTTCGGGGTCGTTCTTTCCACTGATGGCACTGACAAGTCTGTGCGACTTTCGGTTGCGAAGTTACGCAACTTTTTTATATCAAAAAATGTATATCTCTGGAACGGAAGGTCGTAGAGACTCACAACCACGACAGGCGTGTTCAGCGTGGTCGAATTATGTCAGACAGAGCACGTTTCCAAGTGTCTACGACGTTCGGTTCGGGAGATATTCGAGAAAAACGTTAAATGTTTCAGAAACATCTTGTAGTGAACTGTTTAATTGTTAAATGTTTCAGAAACATCCTGTAGTGAACTGTTTAACTGTTAAATGTTTCAGAAACATCTTGTAGTGAACTGTTTAATTGTTAAATGTTTCAGAAACATCCTGTAGTGAACTGTTTAACTGTTAAATGTTTCAGAAACATCCTGTAGTGAACTGTTTAACTGTTAAATGTTTCAGAAACATCCTGTAGTGAACTGTTTAACTGTTAAATGTTTCAGAAACATCCTGTAGTGAAGTGTTTAATTGTTTAATGTTTCAGAAACATCTAGTAGTGAACTGTTTAACTGTTAAATGTTTCAGAAACATCCTGTAGTGAACTGTTTAATTGTTTAATGTTTCAGAAACATCTAGTAGTGAACTGTTTAACTGTTAAATGGGTTAGGGTTAGGGTTAGGGTTAGGTTAAGGGGATAAAAACTTCATCTGGAAATAGGGTTAGGGTTAGGGTTAGGGTTAGGGTTAGGTTTGGGTTATGGTTGGGGTTGATAGATCCGGTGGAGGTTTGTTTGCACTGGGTTAGGGTTAGGGTTAGGGTTAGGGTTAGGGTTAGGTAAGGGCATGATAACCACGATGATCAAATTGATCATCCTTGATCATCCTCATTAACTCTTTGTGTGAACATGACAGAGCGATGAGACCTTGACGTACCCCCCCATTTTCGGGGTCGTTCTTTCCACTGATGGCACTGACAAGTCTGTGCGACTTTCGGTTGCGAAGTTACGCAACTTTTTTATATCAAAAAATGTATATCTCTGGAACGGAAGGTCGTAGAGACTCACAACCACGACAGGCGTGTTCAGCGTGGTCGAATTATGTCAGACAGAGCACGTTTCCAAGTGTCTACGACGTTCGGTTCGGGAGATATTCGAGAAAAACGTTAAATGTTTCAGAAACATCTTGTAGTGAACTGTTTAATTGTTAAATGTTTCAGAAACATCCTGTAGTGAACTGTTTAACTGTTAAATGTTTCAGAAACATCTTGTAGTGAACTGTTTAATTGTTAAATGTTTCAGAAACATCCTGTAGTGAACTGTTTAACTGTTAAATGTTTCAGAAACATCCTGTAGTGAACTGTTTAACTGTTAAATGTTTCAGAAACATCCTGTAGTGAACTGTTTAACTGTTAAATGTTTCAGAAACATCCTGTAGTGAAGTGTTTAATTGTTTAATGTTTCAGAAACATCTAGTAGTGAACTGTTTAACTGTTAAATGTTTCAGAAACATCCTGTAGTGAACTGTTTAATTGTTTAATGTTTCAGAAACATCTAGTAGTGAACTGTTTAACTGTTAAATGGGTTAGGGTTAGGGTTAGGGTTAGGTTAAGGGGATAAAAACTTCATCTGGAAATAGGGTTAGGGTTAGGGTTAGGGTTAGGGTTAGGTTTGGGTTATGGTTGGGGTTGATAGATCCGGTGGAGGTTTGTTTGCACTGGGTTAGGGTTAGGGTTAGGGTTAGGGTTAGGGTTAGGGTTAGGTAAGGGCATGATAACCACGATGATCAAATTGATCATCCTTGATCATCCTCATTAACTCTTTGTGTGAACATGACAGAGCGATGAGACCTTGACGTACCCCCCCATTTTCGGGGTCGTTCTTTCCACTGATGGCACTGACAAGTCTGTGCGACTTTCGGTTGCGAAGTTACGCAACTTTTTTATATCAAAAAATGTATATCTCTGGAACGGAAGGTCGTAGAGACTCACAACCACGACAGGCGTGTTCAGCGTGGTCGAATTATGTCAGACAGAGCACGTTTCCAAGTGTCTACGACGTTCTGTTCGGGAGATATTCGAGAAAAACGTTAAATGTTTCAGAAACATCTTGTAGTGAACTGTTTAATTGTTAAATGTTTCAGAAACATCCTGTAGTGAACTGTTTAACTGTTAAATGTTTCAGAAACATCCTGTAGTGAACTGTTTAACTGTTAAATGTTTCAGAAACATCCTGTAGTGAAGTGTTTAATTGTTTAATGTTTCAGAAACATCTAGTAGTGAACTGTTTAACTGTTAAATGTTTCAGAAACATCCTGTAGTGAACTGTTTAATTGTTTAATGTTTCAGAAACATCTAGTAGTGAACTGTTTAACTGTTAAATGGGTTAGGGTTAGGGTTAGGGTTAGGTTAAGGGGATAAAAACTTCATCTGGAAATAGGGTTAGGGTTAGGGTTAGGGTTAGGGTTAGGTAAGGGCATGATAACCACGATGATCAAATTGATCATCCTTGATCATCCTCATTAACTCTTTGTGTGAACATGACAGAGCGATGAGACCTTGACGTACCCCCCCATTTTCGGGGTCGTTCTTTCCACTGATGGCACTGACAAGTCTGTGCGACTTTCGGTTGCGAAGTTACGCAACTTTTTTATATCAAAAAATGTATATCTCTGGAACGGAAGGTCGTAGAGACTCACAACCACGACAGGCGTGTTCAGCGTGGTCGAATTATGTCAGACAGAGCACGTTTCCAAGTGTCTACGACGTTCGGTTCGGGAGATATTCGAGAAAAACGTTAAATGTTTCAGAAACATCTTGTAGTGAACTGTTTAATTGTTAAATGTTTCAGAAACATCCTGTAGTGAACTGTTTAACTGTTAAATGTTTCAGAAACATCTTGTAGTGAACTGTTTAATTGTTAAATGTTTCAGAAACATCCTGTAGTGAACTGTTTAACTGTTAAATGTTTCAGAAACATCCTGTAGTGAACTGTTTAACTGTTAAATGTTTCAGAAACATCCTGTAGTGAACTGTTTAACTGTTAAATGTTTCAGAAACATCCTGTAGTGAAGTGTTTAATTGTTTAATGTTTCAGAAACATCTAGTAGTGAACTGTTTAACTGTTAAATGTTTCAGAAACATCCTGTAGTGAACTGTTTAATTGTTTAATGTTTCAGAAACATCTAGTAGTGAACTGTTTAACTGTTAAATGGGTTAGGGTTAGGGTTAGGGTTAGGTTAAGGGGATAAAAACTTCATCTGGAAATAGGGTTAGGGTTAGGGTTAGGGTTAGGGTTAGGTTTGGGTTATGGTTGGGGTTGATAGATCCGGTGGAGGTTTGTTTGCACTGGGTTAGGGTTAGGGTTAGGGTTAGGGTTAGGGTTAGGTAAGGGCATGATAACCACGATGATCAAATTGATCATCCTTGATCATCCTCATTAACTCTTTGTGTGAACATGACAGAGCGATGAGACCTTGACGTACCCCCCCATTTTCGGGGTCGTTCTTTCCACTGATGGCACTGACAAGTCTGTGCGACTTTCGGTTACGAAGTTACGCAACTTTTTTATATCAAAAAATGTATATCTCTGGAACGGAAGGTCGTAGAGACTCACAACCACGACAGGCGTGTTCAGCGTGGTCGAATTATGTCAGACAGAGCACGTTTCCAAGTGTCTACGACGTTCGGTTCGGGAGATATTCGAGAAAAACGTTAAATGTTTCAGAAACATCTTGTAGTGAACTGTTTAATTGTTAAATGTTTCAGAAACATCCTGTAGTGAACTGTTTAACTGTTAAATGTTTCAGAAACATCCTGTAGTGAACTGTTTAACTGTTAAATGTTTCAGAAACATCCTGTAGTGAAGTGTTTAATTGTTTAATGTTTCAGAAACATCTAGTAGTGAACTGTTTAACTGTTAAATGTTTCAGAAACATCCTGTAGTGAACTGTTTAATTGTTTAATGTTTCAGAAACATCTAGTAGTGAACTGTTTAACTGTTAAATGGGTTAGGGTTAGGGTTAGGGTTAGGTTAAGGGGATAAAAACTTCATCTGGAAATAGGGTTAGGGTTAGGGTTAGGGTTAGGTAAGGGCATGATAACCACGATGATCAAATTGATCATCCTTGATCATCCTCATTAACTCTTTGTGTGAACATGACAGAGCGATGAGACCTTGACGTACCCCCCCATTTTCGGGGTCGTTCTTTCCACTGATGGCACTGACAAGTCTGTGCGACTTTCGGTTGCGAAGTTACGCAACTTTTTTATATCAAAAAATGTATATCTCTGGAACGGAAGGTCGTAGAGACTCACAACCACGACAGGCGTGTTCAGCGTGGTCAAATTATGTCAGACAGAGCACGTTTCCAAGTGTCTACGACGTTCGGTTCGGGAGATATTCGAGAAAAACGTTAAATGTTTCAGAAACATCTTGTAGTGAACTGTTTAATTGTTAAATGTTTCAGAAACATCCTGTAGTGAACTGTTTAACTGTTAAATGTTTCAGAAACATCTTGTAGTGAACTGTTTAATTGTTAAATGTTTCAAAAACATCCTGTAGTGAACTGTTTAACTGTTAAATGTTTCAGAAACATCCTGTAGTGAACTGTTTAACTGTTAAATGTTTCAGAAACATCCTGTAGTGAAGTGTTTAATTGTTTAATGTTTCAGAAACATCTAGTAGTGAACTGTTTAACTGTTAAATGTTTCAGAAACATCCTGTAGTGAACTGTTTAATTGTTTAATGTTTCAGAAACATCTAGTAGTGAACTGTTTAACTGTTAAATGGGTTAGGGTTAGGGTTAGGGTTAGGTTAAGGGGATAAAAACTTCATCTGAAAATAGGGTTAGGGTTAGGGTTAGGGTTAGGGTTAGGTAAGGGCATGATAACCACGATGATCAAATTGATCATCCTTGATCATCCTCATTAACTCTTTGTGTGAACATGACAGAGCGATGAGACCTTGACGTACCCCCCATTTTCGGGGTCGTTCTTTCCACTGATGGCACTGACAAGTCTGTGCGACTTTCGGTTGCGAAGTTACGCAACTTTTTTATATCAAAAAATGTATATCTCTGGAACGGAAGGTCGTAGAGACTCACAACCACGACAGGCGTGTTCAGCGTGGTCGAATTATGTCAGACAGAGCACGTTTCCAAGTGTCTACGACGTTCGGTTCGGGAGATATTCGAGAAAAACGTTAAATGTTTCAGAAACATCTTGTAGTGAACTGTTTAATTGTTAAATGTTTCAGAAACATCCTGTAGTGAACTGTTTAACTGTTAAATGTTTCAGAAACATCTTGTAGTGAACTGTTTAATTGTTAAATGTTTCAGAAACATCCTGTAGTGAACTGTTTAACTGTTAAATGTTTCAGAAACATCCTGTAGTGAAGTGTTTAATTGTTTAATGTTTCAGAAACATCTAGTAGTGAACTGTTTAACTGTTAAATGTTTCAGAAACATCCTGTAGTGAACTGTTTAATTGTTTAATGTTTCAGAAACATCTAGTAGTGAACTGTTTAACTGTTAAATGGGTTAGGGTTAGGGTTAGGGTTAGGTTAAGGGGATAAAAACTTCATCTGAAAATAGGGTTAGGGTTAGGGTTAGGGTTAGGGTTAGGGTTAGGTAAGGGCATGATAACCACGATGATCAAATTGATCATCCTTGATCATCCTCATTAACTCTTTGTGTGAACATGACAGAGCGATGAGACCTTGACGTACCCCCCCATTTTCGGGGTCGTTCTTTCCACTGATGGCACTGACAAGTCTGTGCGACTTTCGGTTGCGAAGTTACGCAACTTTTTTATATCAAAAAATGTATATCTCTGGAACGGAAGGTCGTAGAGACTCACAACCACGACAGGCGTGTTCAGCGTGGTCGAATTATGTCAGACAGAGCACGTTTCCAAGTGTCTACGACGTTCGGTTCGGGAGATATTCGAGAAAAACGTTAAATGTTTCAGAAACATCTTGTAGTGAACTGTTTAATTGTTAAATGTTTCAGAAAC